>NW_007734322.1:3977-23100 GCF_000696425.1 Galeopterus variegatus | reverse complement strand
AAAAAAGAATGAAATACTGCCATTTGCAACAACACGGATGGACCCAGATAGAATTATATTAAGTGAAACAAGTCAGGCACAGAAAGAGAAATATCACATGTTCTCACTTATTCGTGGGAGGTAAAAATAAATAAATGCACAAAGAACCGGGAGCGGGGGAGGGAATAACAATTGCCATTCTTTGAAGTTGATATGACAAGCAAACTGAAATGTAAAAACATTGTTGGGAGAGAGGGGGGAGAGGGAGGAGAGGGGAGAGGGAGGAGGGGCGAGAGGGAGGAGGGAGGGAGGTTTCGGTAATTGGCCACAATAATCAACCACATTGTATATTGACAAAATAAAATTAAATTAAAAAAAGAAAAATAAGTGTATTTTGGAATCAATAAAATTATATAGTTATTTTTGTATAAAGAAAGGCCCTCTGAGTATCTAGACCAGTGTGACTCAAAGTGTGGTCTGCAGGCCAGTGCCATTCTGCAAATGTGTGACTGGTCTACAAGGATATTAAGTACAGAAATTGGGAGTAAGCTTTAGGAACTTTTTGAGCAATTAGATTGAGTAATTTTTTGTCAGTTGAATCTAAAAATTAGGACTTGCATTTTGTATTTCTATATTCTATTTTTCTGGTAATGAAAATGTGTACTGTTTTACAAAAATATCAGTCCATATTGGATTAGTAATTTTAAAAAAAACGAGACTAGTCCTTCACCAATGGTAATTTGAATAGCATTGATCCTAGTGAATTTTAGTTTTTACCAGAATCACCTGGAGGGCTTATTAAAACACAGGTTGCTGGGGCTTATATTCATCTTGGGTGATGTGAGAGACTATGAATTTTTAACAAGTTCCCAGGGGATGCCCATGCTGCTGGTCCACGGATACCACACTTTAAAAACCACTGTCCTAGACCACCATACAACTAGCAGCAGAAATTTTATTGCCAAGGATATCCAGCTTGATTTGTAGGAAAAGAAATTCTAATGCTCTCAGAAAGTTTCTGCTTCTAGTGATCACTTTTATTTTTAGTGAAGTTCTCTAAACCTGTTTGTTTAGTCTCCTTTCCTTGGTACACTGTTCAGGACACCACTGACTTTCAGAGCTGGCACAATCAGTGTAGGCTGCAGGGTATATGAGCGTACCTCAAAATTTCATGAAAAGATTCGTATTATCTTTTAAGTATATTTTTGCACGAACTATTTGAAGTACCCTCATATATGATCATGCTTGATTAGATGTTCACAATATTCTTAGAAGAGCAAAATGTGCATTTTACTTTTCAAGTGAATTGGTGCCATGATTGGGTGTAAATAAGCTCCCAGTTCTTTTGAGAAAGTTGTGGACAATCTGTGGACAGCATTCTAGAGTCTGTTCAAGTAGCATAAATGCCCAAGATGACCCTTTCCAATGCTGTATGCTAGCCAGCCTACCAGACTTCTGAGATATTTGTATTGCTTCATCAAGGTGACAGGAAGAAGCTTCTATATGAAAAATCTGCTTTGCATATCCATGGCATTCTTCCCAGCAACAAATATTGTTACCACTGTCATCTCAGAGAATATATCTTAACCTCAGAGACCTTGATAAATGACCCTTTAGGGGAAAATTAGTATCTTTGGGTGAGTCAAATATATTAATTATTGGTGCCACAGGCAAAGTAACTTTCCTTGCCACCATGGCAAATGCTGCAAATTTTTGCAGTGTTCACAGGAACATCTACAGCCCTCTGAATGTTAGACAATCCCTGCCCTTCACTGGAATGGGAATAATTAACATCTCCTGATTCCAGGTGTAACCTGCCATGAATATTCTTAGGATTCTAAACCAGTGCTTCTCAAACTTTAATGCATCTGAAGCACCTGGAGAACTTTTTAGAGATCTGGAATGGACCTGAGATTCTACATTTCTTCTAAGCTCCTAGTTGATGCAAGTGTTCCTGGTCTGAGGATCACATAAGTGACAAGATGCTAAATGCTTTTGAACCACCTGCTTTCATAAGGTACTTCCTCTTGTGAACTAGCAAGTGGGACATTGGTGTAACCCTTCAACAGAAGCCGAGCCTCGTCACCCGAAGTGGTCATTGCCTGCATCCTTATGTTTACTCAGTAAAAACTTTTGGCTTATTCTATGGATAGTGTTCATAGTGGAAATCACTCCTTTTATGTCTGTATCTTTTAAGATCCTTTTACCTTGATCATTAAAAATGTCAAATGTATTTTCATCAAAAAATGGTGTTGGGGGGAAGGGTTGTCATGAATGTCCTATGAAGATAATTCCATAGCATAATATCAGAGAAACGCCCCTACATCCCATGGAAAGACATAAGATACAGGCTCTGCAATATGCCACTTAATGATGTTTTCAGAAGGCCACAGCTTTTACTTGTAAACTTCAACTTGTGATCAATGATCAATGGTGCATGAGATAACTTTAATAAAATAATAATTTCATTGCTTGCCTTGGTCTTGGTTGAAATAGGAGTGATGAGAAATATTATTAATGAGCCTGTGTGTGGCCATCACTCACTGTGAGGCCCTAGTATACTTCTGTTCCCAAGGAGCACATTACAGTACATTAACAGTAATTATTTTCAAACAATGAAATCTACTCAGATCTGAGGGTAAATGCTGGATTCCTTTCTTGGCCAAATATATCAGTTAGCATTGCTTTAGCTGTAAGTGATAGAAAACCTGACTTGCAGTGTCTTAAAATGGATAGGGTTATTTTTCTAGCATATAAAGTAGTCAGGAAGTAGGTGGCTACTGGCATTTGTTCAATGAGTTGGTGATGTCCGGACCAGTGTCTCTGCATTTTTTGCCTCTCCTGCCTCATTGTTGCAGAATGTGTGTGGAAGCTCTGGATACCATATTTATGTTCAAGGCAGGAAGAAGAAAGAAGGCTGTACCAGACATTTCTGAACTTATTTGGGAAGCAAATCTGTCCAAGAAATCCCCAATAAGTTTCTCCTTATATCTGTTGGCCAGAACTTTTACATGGCCACAAAAGGGAGACTGGGAAAACTTGCATTTATTTGGGCTACTTTGAAAAATAATGAGGTTCTGTTAGCAAGAAAGGAGAAATGGCTATTGGGTAGGCAGCTGACTGTGTGCCACAGCAACTAGAAGTAAAATTTCCCTGTCTGCTGTGATTAAACTTTGTTCTTTTCTTAGCAGAATGCAATCTTCATTACAAGGAAATTGACTGAGTATATGGCGGAGGAAGGTTTGGTCGAGGGAAAAGCAAAGGTCAAACAGTCTTTCAACATCCAAACTCCATTCCCTCCCAGTGAGATACATATACAGATGGGGTTTTGGAGGCACAAATTATACTTGAATTCAAAAGGAAAGGCAAACGGAAATCACGTTATGCATATAAAGCAGTTTGTAAATTCAAGAACAGAATTTCTGAAGTCGTAATTATGACGGCAGCCCTTATCCTGCTGTCTTATTAGAATGTTCAAGTATTAAACAGCCTTTGTTGTCAGCTTAATGAATCTCTAATGATTTTGAAAGAAAACTGTATTATTAATTATAATTAGAATGCCTCTTGGGACGCTTCAAGATTCAGTTTTTGATAAGGAGCAATCGATAAGGTCTTTGGATGCAGAATGAAGCAGCAGGAAACATGAAAATCTTGTGGGTGTATTCCTTTTAAAAATGTCCTTTGGACGATGATTCTTTAAATAATATCTTTCTAATGATGTTAGTACATATTTGCTTTTGATTTTTCATCAAGTAAAGCTAATTAGACCTGTATTAGACTAGGATTCTGCACACTGTTAAGCCTGAGTAACTGTTTTTGTCCCCTTCTTCATTTAACCTTATTAAAATAATTTAGTTACTAGGAGTAAACTCTCCTTTTGAAACTGAAGAAAATTGAAACTTTGGTTGGAAGAGTGATTTTTTTTTCTCAATTAAAAACATAGTATATATGGTCAAAATCAGGCTTTCAGCTTGGCTTTGTAACATCTTGAAGGTAATTGTCTTATTTAATGCTCTTTCTCTGTGCTTTCTGGTTCTGAATTAGCTCATACATTTTTATCTGTAGTCTAGTCACCAGCTGAAAAGGAATGATTTCTGTGTTGCACAGATTTTAGAATTTGGGGAGAAAGTTGAGATATAGTACAAATTTTAATTTTGTTTCACTCATCTAAAGTAAATAGAAGTATTTCACGGATTTCCATAGAAAGTCTGGCTGGTGATAGTGATTGTGAAAAGATATGGGCGGGCATTTTTTGATCTTGAATCAGGAGATTAGTTCTTACTAGAGAATTATTTGTCCTGCTTCCTGAAGGAAATATAAATTATCTTGTGCCAGAGTCTAAAGGATGGGTAGGGTCCTGGATATCAGAAACTAGAATTTCTGTGGATTTCGTGTATGCCTCAGAGTGAGTGAACTGAACTCACAGACCCTGGGAGATGTGAACATTGCAGTGGAGTGCTGCGCTCTAACTTCACATTGATCCCTCTGCCCCTATTGACATAACATGTAAGCACCCCTCCCCTCTTTTGTGTTTGCACAGACCTTGGAACCTACTTCCACCACAGTACTTGGCACTTTGGGTCCTGAGGACTGCCAGGGCTGAGAGCTCTTAAAGGGCAGAGAGCTCTTTAAGGGCAGACCCAAGAACTCAAACTCTGGAGGGCAAGGATTGTGTTCTGTCTTGTTCACCACCATACTTAGTGCCCGATAAATTGATCAATGGGTGAAAAACTCCACTGTGATTCTTAAATTTGAGTTTGTATCTCATTTTAAGATCTACATTCTCATCGGAAAGTTGTGCCTGCTTTCCACTATACTTAACTTGTGTTGAGAGAATTCTTGGTATGACTTTGAAAAGTACTTGAAATATCTTGATCTTTTTTCTTTTCAGAGCACAGTGATTAGAGGGGATACCTCGTGCAGGACTAAAAGAAAACAAATGGTGGGGAGATGGGGAAAAAGAAAAAAGTGTTAAAGTTGATAGGCATGGGCACATTAAGGTTTTAAACTAACTTTATATGTTGCTGCCTAAGAAACATACAATAAAATGGACATCTCTGCTATTCTTAGGAGATGAAAATATTATCTCAGCTCTATAAGATGAGGCTGTAGTATTGAAACATTGCCAGCCTCCCTGCTGGGCAGCCTGCCGACATTTCACCCAGGCACTGAGTTCTTTCTCAGCCACTTTGGCTTCTGTGCTCTTCCTGCTGTTCCCCGCTTTGCCAAAGCCTCAGCCTCCCTGAGCCATGTGGGAATCTGCCCTTTGTTGTACTTTAGCAGGGTATGTTTCCAACATTTCAATTGCTTTTCTCCTGGTGAGCCAGAATGAGAGACAGAGAAGCAGTGTGACAACTGTTGTATTCTCAAGCCAAAATGTAAGGGCTGTTCTAAAGTTAAGCATCCCATTTCTGAAGTTGGTGGCTTCCCTCCAAGTCCTCTGGCTTTCAAGTGGTAGTCAGATCTGCCCTTGTCCTAAGAGATGCTGTGAGAGATTCTCCAGTTGTTTTATCTTTGGAGCTCCTGTTACGAGTTATCTGGAGAAACTTAGGCACATGTGACACTTACCTATTGCTGCATAACAAATGACCTCAAAACTTAGTGGCTTAAATTTTGTTTGCTATTACTGCTCACAAGTCTACAGGTCATCTGATGGTTCTTCTGATTCAGGTCAGGCTTGGCTGATTTGGACTAGGTTTGCACATGTGTCTGCAGTTAGGTGAAAGGTCAGCTGACACTGACTGGTCTGGGATGGCCTCATTCATACATCTTCTATTTGGCCAGCTTTTGGTTGGGGTGATAGGGATGACTGAATCCCAAGAGCAGGAATGGAATCATATGCAAGGCCTTTGGAGAATTAGGTTTGGAATTGGTGCACCATCACTTCTGCGTTCTGTTGAACAAAGCAGGTCATATGGCCAGTCCAGTTTTAAAGGGTAGACAACTAGACTCCACCTCTCGATGGGGAAAACTGCAAAGTAAAATTGCAAGGGCATGGATGCAGAGAGGAAAAGACTTTGTGGCAGGCTTTGCCGTCTGTCGCAGCATGTAGTAGCAGAGGCAGCATGAAGAAGTGTGTTGGGTGTGGATGTATTCTTAGGGTTCTAGACTTTTGGGAAGTGTTGGAAGACGGATGTGGCAGGTGCTGAGGAATATTCCACACCTCCACAACCCCTTTGCCTCTAACATCTCTCATTCGAGCTACCATAAATAATCCCAAGCAGCTTTCTTCACTTAACAAGTATCATGGGCTATTTACCCCTGCTCCTCTATAAAGCCAATGCTAGAAACTAAATGTATACAACTGCAGAGTTAGGCCAGAGTAGATGTGGTTGTTGTTCAGTAATGTGTTCTTGCTATTTGCTGTTCATGTGATAGGCAAAAAATGGATAGTGATTATTCAAGACAATTATTAAGCTATTCTGTTGTTGTTTTTGACATAGTTCCAGGCTTAAGATTAAAATACAATGACAACACCTGAGATTTCCCCTCCAACCAATACAGACACACATGCAGCCTATTTAACAACTGTGAATATCGGGGGTGCACATCTTTTGTATATTCACCTCACCCCTGATTTCATTTTAGTTATTGTACTCTTATTTTTATTTCTTATTATCCTCATGGTGGTCTACAAGACCCTAAATGATGGGCAACAGCTCTTCCTCATGTTACCTCTCCAACCTCATCTCCTACCTATCTCTCCGTGACTTCTACTGCTCCAGACACCTGGCCTCCTTACTGTTCCTCAAACACACAGTACATTCCTGCCTTAGGGCCTTTGCATGACTATGTACTCCCTCTGCCTAGAAAACTTTTCCCTCACACATTACCTTGGCTAATGTTCTCACCTCCTTCAGGGCCTTGATCAGATGACACCTTTTTGATGAGACCTACACCAACCCTCTTATTTAATATAGCTCACTTCACCATAACATCCCAGTTCTCCTTCCCAGCTCTACATTTTCTTTTTTCCTTAACACTGATCACCTTTTAGTATACTAGATAATTTAGTCACTTATAAGTTACATGTTGTCTGAACCTCCTCCTCCTGTGTGTTGGGGATCCCCAAGACCACTTCAGGATAAACGATTCACTGGGAGAACTAAAAGGACTCAGCATATATTTATAACCACGGCTGTCAATTATTACAGCAGCAGGATACAAAGCAAAATTAGCAAAGGGAAAAGGTGCATGGAATGAAGTCTGGGGCATACCGGGCACTAGTTTCCAAGGGTCTTCTCCCAGTGGATTCAACAAGTATGCACTTAATTCCCTTATCAAAGAGTTGTGATAATACGTGTGCAATGTTGTGTACCAGGGAATCCCATTAGAGACTCAGTGCCCATGCTTTTTATTGTGGGCTGATCACATAGGCACCTGCTGGCCAGCATGTATCCAAATTCCAGACTCCCAGAAGAAAAGCTCATGTTCAGCATAAGCCACATTGTTAGCACAAATAGTTTAGGAGCAGTGAGCCACTCTTATCAGTCCTGGGAATGGTCATCCCAAAATCCAAGTTCCCAAGTGCCAGCCAAGGGCCAGCCTTGTAAGCAGACCTAACAACAGCAGTCTTAAGACTACTATGTTAACTCTTTTCTTCACACCATGCAAGAATATAAGCTCTTTGAGGACAGGAATCTTTGTTTTGTTCCATGATGCATACCCTACAACAGTGCCTGGCACATAGTAGGTGCTCAATAAATATTTTCTTTATTTTTTTTAATTTCTAATTTTTATTTTATTTTATTTTTTATTATATATACATGTGGGGTACAACATTTATTTTCAGTAATTGTGTAGAATGTGTGGTGGTTAGATCAGTATAGTTAGCTTATTCATCATTACAGTACACAATCATTCTTTGTGTCCATCAACCAATTCCTCATTACCCCCCCTCCCTCTCGCCTTCTCCACCTCTAGTTTTCTAAAAGTTCAACGTATTACTGTGATTGTTGCTTCTTTCTTTCTTTCTCTCTGTCTCTCTTTTCAATAAATATTTTCTGAATGAATAGATGGATCCCAGCCCCTTGAGTGAACTTTCTCTGTGGCATCAATACCATACAAAGGAGGAAAAATGTCCTGATTAACCCCCTTGAGGCTTTATCTGAAGCAGCAGGCCTTTACACTCCTACTCAGGCATCTTCTTGTCCAGGGAGCCTGACACAAGCCCAGCTCCTGTACCCTAATCTGATTTTCTGATTGCTTCACATGTAAGTCTGTCTCCTCAACAAAGTTCCAAACCCTTATGATGGAATCATACAGCATAGGAGCATGGAAAGGACCTTCTGCCTCAAGAGTCCATTTGCTCAGGAGCAGCATGTCCAGAGAAACCTAGTTATTTGCTTAGCAGGATCCGGGTCTCTTCATGCTGTTTTTCCTCTTTACCACATTTGTTTTTTGTCATCCACAGTACCTTGCACAGTGCTACATAAATGTTATATTGCCTTTAAACATTTACTAACCGGTTTGTACTGAAAACTGGCCTAGGTGGACCATTTGACTTTACCTGCGTATCATTGTAATATTTATGCCAGCAGTGTCTCAGTGTCTTCTTTTAATGGTTATTTTTAAAGGCAAAGGTGCCATGTAAAAGGATCCCCTCACCCCCATATGATGTATTTTCATTCTTTTTTTCTTTTTTCCAGATCCTGAACCATTTTTCATTATGACTATGTAAGCTCGTCAGTTTACCTATTATTAGTGACTCTTTAGGTAAAAACCTCATTTTTCATTAATCAATAAGATTAAGCTTATTTCAAACGACTTGTGTTTGGATTACATCCTATCTGGAAAGCCTATTTTTTCACAGGTTTGCTTGTCACATTCTGAAGTTTGACAAATTGGAGTGAATCATTTGATGAAATTCAGCAAAGAGCACCCAGCCCATGTTCTGTGTCTCTGCTTAAGATTGATCTCAGCTCAAAAATATTGAATTGAATTTATCAGCAGGAAAAAAAATGAAAAGGTTTTAAAATGAATATAATAGTACCATCTTTGAATATAAATCATATGCATATTTGTCATTAAAATTGTTTTAATATGAATGTGTTGAAATATTATTCCTACCAATAGAATATGCTAGGTTGGCATCTTAATAACAATTCTAACTAGTGCTGAGTCAGTTTTGGGCAGTGAGAATATTTTTATGAATGAAAGGAGAATTATGAATCTACTCTTTGGTCAAATAAAAAATAATTGTGCATCAAAATTCCTGGACTGATCAGATGAATTAATATTTCTGGCTGAGAAATGATAAATTCCGAGGGAGTTAAACTGTCAGGAAGCATTCCACAGCCACTTTAATATATGATTGGTCTTGACAGAAATGTTTTAAATACAGCTTTTAGCTGTATTTAGTCATTTTGACAAGACTGGGTTACCCTTTCCTGAAACTTTAAAAAATATGATATGAAAAAAAACGGAATCACATGCTATATTAGAGTACTTGGCTAGTGCTCTTGAGGGCAGTGACTTTGTTACTTTTTAGAACTGGTAAGGACCTTAAACAGTTTCTGTTCCGAGTCCTTCATTTTATAGATGGGAAAACAGAGATCCAGAGAGATGCATCGACTTGATGAAAGCCATACAGTAAAAAGCAGAGCACAGAACAGAACTCAGGTCTTTTGACTTTTCGTGCCACTGATCCAGTTTTGTATTCTAAGGCAGTGATTCTCACAATCAAGCAGCCATCAGAATCACCTGGAATGCTTGTTAATACCCAGATTGCTGGGCCCTACCCCAAAGTTTCTGTTTCCATAGGTCTGGGATAGACCAGAGAATTTGCATTTCTATCACATTCCCAAGTAACACTGATGGTGCTAGTCCGGTGACCACACTGACAACCACTGGTCTAAGGGGTAGAGGGAATAGTCAGGAAACTAAGAAAAAATGTTGAATTTCCTGCAGGGCAAGGGAAAGTGATTTATTGGAGCAAGTCCTGAGTATCTTTGTATTTAGGGAATGGAAAGTTCTATTACCAAGTTTACTTTTTCTTTTGTACATGTAATTATTTCTAGATAAGTTTTCAAATATTGGCACAAATGCCTTGTGAATTTCTTACCTGACTCAAAATCATGACCCACTGGACTTAGAGAATGTGAAAATGCGACCATAGCAAACCAGTGCCAAAGAAGGGCAAATCCCTGATTAAGAGATTTTTTAAGATATAAAATAATGGTCAATTGTAAATACTTCTTCAGAATCCAAATCCTCACCAGGAAGTTGTCAAATTGCCTTTACTCATCTTGAATATTCACATTAACATAAGAAACAAGAACCAGAAATGATGACCGAAAACAAATAAAACAAAAACGGGTAATTGATTTGACAAAGAGAATTGAACGAACTTAAAACAGGAATTTAATCCACCAAATTTTGTTTGTCTGGGCCAGTTAACAAATTTATTGCCAAAAATGTGCTTTAAGTTTTTCTTGGAATGGGAAGATTTCTTGATATTAAGTCTAAAAAACAAATTCTCACAGTAGAGTCTAAGCACATCTTTTCATTAACATAAACTTTATCTTCACTTACTTCCTGTTTTTACCTTTTTGTGAGTATTTATTAGCTACTATTGAGGAAAGTGGAGTATTTATCCGTCAATTCCTGTCCCCTCACTGGAGACATTAACTCTGATACTTACAACCTACCCTGTGCCCAGGCCCAACATGCTCATGAAACCAGAGAAAGGCTTCAGGCAGTGGGCCTACATTATCTCCCAGATAATCCTGTTGGGCAGGACATGACAGGGAAGCAGAATGCTGATTAGCTTTCCCTCCTCTTCTCACATGGGCACCCCATCCTTTGGCTATCTCCTCTGCGGCATAGGTGTGATGGTTCCTTTTTTTTTTTTTTTTTTTTTTTTTTTTTTTTTTTTTTTTTTTTTTTTTTTTTTTTTTTTTTTTTTTTTTTTTTTTTTTTTTTTTTTTTTTTTTTTTTTTTTTTTTTTTTTTTTTTTTTTTTTTTTTTTTTTTTTTTTTTTTTTTTTTTTTTTTTTTTTTTTTTTTTTTTTTTTTTTTTTTTTTTTTTTTTTTTTTTTTTTTTTTTTTTTTTTTTTGTCTCTCACCCCAAACCGTGGTTTGAGGTACCTTTGCTTACCTAACTTACCATGATTTGTTTTATTTATTTATTTGGTGGCTGGCCAGTACGGGGAACTGAACCCATGATCTTGGGGTTATAAGGCTGTGCTCTAACCAACTGAGCTAACTGGCCAGCCCCCTAACTTGCCATGATTTGTATCATATTCACACCTTGCCATGGATGTAGGCCTCCTCATCTTCTCATTTTAAACAAGGAGGATAGGACCTTTTGTCTCCTTTTGTTGTAGGAAGTATCAGTGTTCCCTGAATGGCCAGGGTCAAGGTAATGGTTGTTATAGATAGGAGATGCAGGAGGTGAAGGAAAAGACTGCTATAGATTAGTGTTTCTAAAGTAAAGCTTCCAGGCCACTGGCATAACTGGACTGCTTGATGTAAATATTTACCAAGGGGCAATAGACTGAGGAGCTTCAGAACATGTACCCTCGAGCCAGAGTGCCTGAATTCCAGAGCTACTTACTAGTTGTGTGACCTGGGAAAGTTGCCTGAGCCTTCTGTGCCTCATTTTCCTCATCTGTAAAATACATCTACATCATATGATTGTTTTGTGAATTAGATGGCATACAATGTGAAGTGAATTTAGAATGATGCCTGGCAATTATTGTGTTCAATAATGTTAGTCGTTTTTATTATTATTCCTAGTCTATATCCTAGACCTAGTGAGTCATAATCTCTGAGGATGGAGCCTGGAAATGTGCGTTTCTAACCACCCCTCTCACCCCCCACCCCCACCATGTGATTCAAATATATCCTGAAGTTTAAATACCGCTGCTCCAGGCTGAGAGACAGGGAGAGAGATGAGGTGATATCAAGACAAGATTGATTAGCACGGTAAATGCCTCATGTCCCCAGCAACTTTGGGAAATAAGTTTCCTGTAAGTGAGTTTTCCAGATGGTAGAGACACTCCTCTTGTTTTAAACACCCAATCTCAAAAGTTAAAACTTGATGTATTAGTCATTCTTATTTCTAAATGGTATCACCTGCTTACACAGAGAATTCTGGAAATAGTAGTATGGTAAGAGTATTTTTGGGGTGATTCAGCATCATTAGACATCCAGGCAGACAGTAAATATTTGACTGTCTAACTATGTCCCCTCATCATGGTAGGTGCTAGAGATGAATAGGTCCAAATCCCTGCCTTCAAGAAGCTCACTGTCTATTGGAAAAGAGGCCAGGAAGTGGCGATGAGACAGGAAGAGAAGTGATAGAACAGAAGGCTGTTTGAGCTTTACCACAGGGATGTCGTAAAGGCTGTTAAAGTGGGAAGATAGGTTGCCCTCATGCTGGGCCCCCTGACTGCTTGGGCCTGCTAGTATATAGCTCCTATGTCTCTCCTTCGCTGTCAATTGACACTCCTTCTGTCAATTGATGCTCCTTCTGTCAATTTGTCTGCCTTCAAACATTCCCATCCTCATCTAATGTGCTGCTTTTAATGCGCCATGGGCTGGAAACTAGATACCCAGAACTTACAGGAAGGTACCCCTCTCAGAAAGGACTTCTCTGACCTTGCTATCTAAAACAGCATCCCCTTCCCTCACACACAAACTCTGTAGCCCTTTACTCTGCTTGATTTTTCTTCGTGGCACTTATTAATATTTGACATCATGTTTATGTCCTGTGGTTTGTCTTCATCATTAGAATGTAGGTGCCAGGAGAGCAGGGCTCTGTATATTTAGGACACCTGTATTCATTATCTAGAACATAGCCTGGCTCAGTCAGCTTTTAATAAGTAGTTACTGAATGAGAGATAATAGTGAATAAGTTTCTTTTTTATTTCTTCTATTTTTTTTTATTTTTTTGAGGTTTTTTTTATTGAAAGATAATTGATTATACATATTTGTCAGGTACAGAATTGAATATCAATACATGTGTAGAATATGTGGTGATCAAATCAGGATAATTAGTATACTCATATTTACAAAACAAAATCAATCTTTGTGACCCTTAATTAATTTCTCACTAGCCCCCTTTCCCCACCCCTAATAACCACAGTTCTGTTCTTTTTTTTTTTTTCTGAAAGTTCAGTGTATTATTGTGATTGTTTCTTTTTTTCTTACTTTTTTTCTTTTCTTTCTTTGAGTACCCACTTATGAGTGAGGACATGTGGTACTTCTCTTTCTGTGCCTGGCTTATTTCACTTAACATAATTTTCTCTAAGTTCATCAATGTTGCTGCAAATGGCAAAATTAGTGCAGCCATTATGGAAAACAGTATGGAGGTTCCTCAAACAACTACAAATAGAACTACGATATGATCCAGCAATCCCATTGCTGGGTATATACCCAAAGGAATGGAAATCATCATGTCAAAGTGATACTTGCACTCCCATATTTACTGTAGCTCTATTTACAAGAGGCAAGATTTGGAACCAACCTAAACGTCTGTCAACAGATGCCTGGATAAGGAAAATGTGGAATATATACACCATGGAATACTATTCTGCCATAAAAAAGAATGAAATTCTGCCATTCTTTTATTTTTTATTGAGGTATAACTTGCATGTAATAAACTTTACCCATCTTAAGTGTTCAACTCAGTGAATAGTGGTTATACATGCACACATTAAAACCCCCACTCAGGAGTTCTGGTCAAGATGGCAGAATAGACAGTCCCCAGCATCACTCTCTCCCACAAATGAACCAATTTACAACTGTAAAAATCAAACAACAGCTACGCTGGATCTGCTGGAGTTCAGGGGAAGAGGAGGAGAGATGTACAGAGTTCATGAAGGCAGGAGAAGCCATGATGAGAGAAAGAAAAAACTGCTCGGAGCATTTCAGGCCACAGCCACTTTAAGGCTGGAGCTGCTGAGCGCATGGAGCAGGAACTCTGGCAGAAACCGCAGCTGTGCCCTTTGGGTAGAGTTGCTTGGAGGTGGCAGGGGAGAAGAGGACCTTGATGGCCCCCAGGACAGCAAGACCACTAATAGGGGTCCCATCACCACACAGGAGTGAGGAGCCAGAACAGCTGAAAAAAGGAAGCCATTCAGAGGCCAGTGAGTCATTGCAAGGGACTAGCGCATGGCCTGTCCCATGGGACATGTTTGGAGCAGGGGCAGTGGGGGAGACGGGCCCACTGGGAGAACACTGGGACACAGCAGGGACAGCCAATCTGACCCCCAATTAGCTCAGTGTCACTGAGAGGAGACTGGTCAGGAATGCAGAATTGCATGGGGTGCAGTTTGATGAAAAAACTCAGGCCCAAATCAGAGTTTCTACACAACTGTGGTGAACCAGGTCTCTACAGAGCCAGAAGTACTTATAAGGTCAACCATTTAACCCTGAGCTGCACAAAAAGCCTTCCCTAGGGAAACAGCAGCAAAGCAGCAATTTAGCTCAACCACACAGCTCAAGTACTGGTTCCCACAGTATGTTCCCCAGTTTTAGAAGTAAGCAAAGGACAAAAAATTAGTTCTGGTCCAGGCACACTGCCAGTGCCTCAGGGCCCACCAGGAGACTTGAGGAATGGAGCCAGGGACACTGCCAGTGCCTCGGGACCTGTTTGGGGACCCGGAGCATAGAGCCTGGGACCAGACCACACTCCCAGAACCAGGCACACCGCCAGCACCTTGTGGCTGGTCTGGGGACCTGGAGCATGGAGACTGGGACTGGACCCCACTCCCACAACTAGGTGCACTGCCAGAACGTTGGGGCCCTGCCCAGGGGCACAGGGCATGGAGCCAGGGACCAGAACCACCCCCACAGCCAGGCACACTGCCAGCACCAAGGAGCATGCCAAAAACATCACCTCCGTGTGGTGGCCCACCACAGCCACCACAGTAACCACAGCTGCTGCAAAAGTGGCTAGACGTCACAACCACCACACAGATGGTCCACCAGCCACTGGAGTTCATTGACACAAAGAGAGTCACCAGCAGAGACCAAAGAAAAGAAGAGGATGTCTCTTTCCACAAAGCCCATTCCAGAGTGACAGAAGCAGCATCTGCTCTATGATAATATTGGGGGACCTGAACACACCTCTCAGCATTGGACAGATCATCTAGGCAACAAATCAACAGAGTAACCACTACTCTTTCAGAGGAAGAAAAGAAATCTAGGGTTATCAGTGGTGGGAGAGGGGAGGAAGAGGGGGATAGGGAGAGATTTGACAAGGGGCATAGGAGTAAGTACAATTTGTAACAATATACATACAGTAATATTGATTTGAACAACATATGTCAGCATTGAATCCCCAAAGTATATATAATCAATTATGATTCAATTAAAAAAAAAGACACCTCTGGCAAGACAGATCAAGGAAAAGAGATGCCAAGAATTGATGATATTAAAATGAAAAAGATCATAAGTACAGATAAAATAAATATTTTTAAAAGTCATAAAAAAATATGAGAGACACTAGGGTAGACAGGTATTTGAGTGAGTAAAAGGATTGCTTGCATTCACAGTTTATTTCAAGCTCAGTATAAGTGAACAGTATAATGTAGTTACTAGATAAATTCTGTAATGTTTGCCCACTCTTAAAAGTAATATTATGGACTATCCTGTTACAAACTAAGCATAGAAAACTTCTAATAAGTAAATGAAATAAGTTGTTAAAAATAAATTAAAAATAAAATAAAACCCCCAGTTAGACCAAGATGTAGAGCATTTTCAGCATCTCCTCAGACTCCCTCACACCCTTCCCAGTCAGGACCTCCTCCAGAAGATAACTAAGATAACCACTCTTCTGATTTATGTCATCATTGATTCATTTTGCTGATTCTTGAATTTCATATAAATGGAATCATATAGTTTGTGTTCTTAAATGTCAGCTCTCTCTACATTATGTTTGTGAGAGTCATCCATGTTGTTTGTAGCATCAGTTCATGCTTTATAGTTGCTTGTAATATTCATTGAGTGAGTTTACTGCAACATATTTGTATTAGCCAGGGTTCTCCAGAGAGACAGAATCAATAGGATATGTTATATATATGAGAGGGGATTTATTAGGGGAATTAGCTCATGCGATTGTGAAGAAAAATCCCGTGATAGTTCATCTGTAAACCGGATGCCAGTAGTGTGGCTCAGTCCAAGTCCCAAGGCCTCAAAACCAGGGAAGCCGACGGTGTCATTGGTGTAAGTTCTGGAACCCAAAAGCTGAAGTCCTGAACTCTGATGGCCATGGATAGGAGAGAATAGTGTATCACAACTCCAGCGGATAGAAAGATTCACTTTTTTTCTCTATCTTTTGTTCTCTCTGGGCCCCCAGCAGATTGGATGGTTCCCTCCCACATTGAGGGTGGGCCTTTGCCACCCAGTCCACTCAGGCTCTCATACTAATCTCTCCTGGAAACACCCCCATGGACACACCTAAGATAGCTTTTCCATGTTTCTTGGCAATCTTTAATCTAATCAAGTTGACACCTAGACTCAACCTTCACAATATTTATTCCATTCTACTCACGTGGGTTGTTTCCAGGTTTGGCTGTTATGACAAATGAGTTTTGAGAAAGTCCTGGAAGTCTGTGTGAGTAATGGGCATGGATTTGATGGTGACTATTTTGGGTGTTTTTCCTTATTACGCCGTTTTGTCAGTCCTACATTTCTGGAACTGTCCCCTTTCTTCCTGCTCCTCCAGCGTTCTGATTTATGCTTGGACCTTTGATGTCTGCCTGGAACTAAAACAAGTTTACAAAACCTGCAGTTTGCCTGGTGGTAGAGCAAACTCTCATTCCTGCTGGTCTGTTCCAGGACAGGGAAGCAGAATGCTGATTAGCTGGCCCTTCTGACACCCTTCCCATTGCTTCCTCTTTTGTCTTTGGTTATTTTTCACTTTCTGCTAATTTCTTCCACTGACTACAAGCACCTTTGGGCCTAATGTGTTTTATAGCAGTGGTTCTCAACCCTGACTGCACATTATAATTACTTGGGGAACTTTAAAAAATACCCATGCCTGGGCCCAACTCCAAAGCAATTAAATCAGTGCTGTTGGGGGTGGGACCCAGGTATTAGTATTTTTTACAAGCTCTCCAGACAATTCTAATGGACAGCCACATTTGAGAACCATTGCAGGACACATCTTATCCTGGGAAATAGTGGACACGTGTAGAATCAACTCATCCCTTTTTCCCCACATTAGGCAGAATCAATTTGTTTCCACATAACTTAACAGATCTCAGTGAACAAAGAGCAATTCCTATAAAAACTGCTTAAAAATAAGGAAGTCAAGAAATGTGGCTTTTTCTTCCACTATATTAGTCATTCCACAGTGTCTAGAGCAGTATTAGTTAAAATTTGGCTAAGTTACAATTTAGATTTAACACTTAAATTCCAGGCTGTTGCAGGCATGTCTTGACTACCATCAAAAGGATACTTCTGAAAGACTGTTGTGTTTTTTTTAAAAAATGGGCACTACATATAAGCAGAATTGGCACCACTAGGTTACATGTGTCATGAAGTCAGTGTCCATTATTTAATCACATTTTTCCTGACAACATTCAACACTATTTTGTCCCTGCAACTTTTACCAAGCACTTTTTTTTCAAAGATAATTATAAATGTATGTAGGGTACAAAGTTGAATTTCAGTAGTTGTGTACAATGCTTGATGGTCAGATTGGGATAGTTAGCTTATTCATCATTACGATACGTAATCATTCTTTGTGTCTGTTAACCAATTTCTCGTTAACCCTCCCTTCCCCTCTTTTTCCACCTTTAGTAACCACAGTTCTTTGTCTCTCCTTATAAAAGTTCAATATATTATTGTGATTGTTGTTTCTTCCTTCTTCCCTTCCCTTCCTTCCCTTCCTTCCCTTCTCTGTAAAGCTAGGCGACTATGCCAGTTGTTTTGTTGAAGCAATTCATAACTAAAGCCAAAACATTTCATTATTGTCAGGGCTAGGGCTCAGAACCTTCAAACCCATTGTACAGACTGAGTCACCAGACCTCTCACATGCCAGGGGATCACTAGACCCCTCACATGCAGGTCTACTCTAGGTAATTGGGAAAGATCCTGGGAGCCTTTGGCAGACTACATGAGCTCGGTCTGCAGCAGCAGCTTGCAGCAGCAGTAACAGCAGTAACAGCAGAAGCAGCAGTGGCAGCGGTGGCCTCTCGGGGCATCCTGGGGGCACTGGCAGCAACAGTCAGGAGCAGCAGCCGCCACTGCCTCCCCCCTCACTGTGCCCCCCCGGGGGGCATCACGGGGGCAGGGGGCCCTGTGAATCAGAGCTACTCATCCTTTATACTTAAGTCCATAACCAAGGAACACCTGTGTGCACGTGCATATTTACATCAAATGCTCAGCAAGGTTCTGAACATCTGAGGGGCCTTGACCATTTTCCTTCACTTTCCCTACATTCTCTCTCTGTCTCTCTCTCTATTGTTTATTTACGGATTCATCTCCCACTTATGAGTGGGGACATGCGGTATTTCTCTTTCTGAACCTGGGTTATTCACTTAGCATAATTTTCTCCAGGTTCATACATATTGATGTGAATGGTAGAATTTCATTCTTTTTAGTGGCTGAGTAGTACTCCATTGTATATATATATACACCACATTTTCCTTATCCGGTCATCCATCGATGGACATTTAGGTTGGATGCATAGCCTAGCTATTGTAAAGAGAACTGCAATAAATGTGGGAGTGCAGGTATCCCTTTGACATGATGATTTCCAAGTACTTTCTATTTGTTATTTATTGCCCAGCATTTACAACTCAGTCCTTACTATAAAATAGCAGTTTTACTAAGCACTTATGTGTTGTTTCTGTTCTAAGCTCTTTAAATGTATTCATTCATTTACTCTTCTCAACAACCCTATGAATTGAGTTTTTATTATTATCCACATTTTATGGATTAAGAAACTGAGGCTCTAATTGGTTAAGTACCTTGCCAAGGTCTCACAGATGATAAGTGGTAGAGTTAGAATTCAAGCAGTTTGGCCTCAGAACCTGCTTCCTTATCATCTGCCCCCCGATACTTTTCAGATTTTAACGTTCATGGAAGTCACCTGGGGATCTTGTTAAAATGCAGATTCTGGGCCGGCCCGGTGGCGCACTGCTACAGTGCGCCGCTTGGGAGCGCGGCGGCACTCCCACCGAGGGTTC
>NW_007734322.1:0-3802 GCF_000696425.1 Galeopterus variegatus | reverse complement strand
GAGGGTTCGGATCCCACATACAGACCGGCCGCTCACTGGCTGAGCGAGGTGTGGGCGCAACACCGAGGGTTGCGATCCCGTTGCTGGTCCCGGTCTGGTACGGGCGCGACACTGAGGGTTGCGATCCGTTGCCGGTCATGAAAAAAGACAAAAAGGAAAAAAAAAATGCAGATTCTGACTCAGTAGATCTGGAGTGGGGCCTAAAAGTCTGCATTTCTAACAAGCTCCCAGGTGGTGTTGATGCTGCAGATTCGTGGACCACATTGTGAGAAGCAAGGACATACCCTATGAGATAATTCCTATTATTGTCCCTATTTTGAGTACTCTGAGGCTTAGAGGGGGTAGTAGTTTCATCAGCTTCTCACAGCAGATACATAGTGAAGCTGTAATTATAATTCCTACAATTGAGTCTCAAAGGTGATTGCTTTACTATGCTTGGTAAGTGGCTTTTGAATGAATAAGTAAACTGACATTCAATACTGAGTCCAGCAGACCACCATTGTATAGTCAAAGGTTGGAATGTAATGAATAGAACCCAAGTAATTATATACCTTACATCTGTACTTTTTACACCTTGGAAATGAATCTACCATCAGCCATTATCTTCATCATATTTTCTTCTCATGGCCTAAATAGGTTTTTCCACTCTTGGTCTTAGAAGGGAACAAAAAGGAAGCAGATCAGCAATTTTTTATTGGGGATATCTTTCTGTGTCTGTTTACCATTGCCTTTGCTTTTGAAACGTAGCACAGACCTTACATCCTGCTGATACAAATATTTCTTATTGCACTGTCTAAACAGCAATACCAGTAGATATAAAAGCAATATTCATTAAAAAATAATACCACTATTTAAGGTTTTGTCATCAGCAAAGGGATTATTTTTCACTTTTTGATGAAATGTTTCTATTAGTAGCCTTGACTCACGGTCAATGCAATTGTGTAGTGGATGAGATTCAGGCCCCCATCCCCCATTGTATCCTAATATCATAGATTTCCTCTATGAGGGGGTCTCCTGAAAACAAGGCCCATCGGAGATCAAAATAAAAATCGAATTTCATGTTCCCTGAAACAATTCAGCCATTAATGTTCCAGGAAGAACTCTCTACCCTATTCCCACAACTCTGGTTAATGTTTTCCAACAAGATTATGCATATATGTGACAAAGAGCTTTTGCCTGGAAGGAAATTTATTAACTTATTAGATTATTTTAAGAGGCACTTCTTGGCTCAAAGACTTGGAACAAAGTGTGTAATATAAAGTATGTGACTCATAAAAATATGTGACTTCACACAGCATAAACCGGGTGAAATCCTAGCATCTCTACATTGTAATGGGATACAATGTTAAGAAAAGGACTCTTGACTGGATTTTATTGACTAACATTCTGAAGCTGCTACTTTCACTGCAGAAATGTCAGTGAGGTATTAGCTTGTCTCATTCATCACTTCTGGAAATTAATCTGACTCAAAGATTAGTTGCCGTATTCACTCCTTTTATTCATTCAATTACTCAGTAAAGGTTGTTGAGCGCCACTGTGCTAGGTACTGTGGCGGTACCAGGGAGCATAATATATGGTCCTTGCCCTCAAGGAGTTTACAAAATTACTAGGGATACAATACAAACAGGAAAGAGGTTAATAGTAAGAGATTGTGTGTGACAAGGATAATACAAATAATACTCAGTGTCTTAGAGCAGAGTTTCATCAAAGAGTGGCCCCTGGACCTCCAAATTACTGTCATCTGGGGGCTTGTTTGATATTAAGATTATTGGGTCCCACCTCAAACCCACTGAATCTGAAGCTCTGTGGATGAAGCTCAGGGGTCTGCATTTTAACAAGATCCCGAGGTGATTTGTATGCACATTAAAATTTTAGAAGCACTGTTTTAAAAGATCAATTCTGTCAGAGGAAAAACATATTAAGGTCCTGTCCTGAAGGGCTTATAATTCAAAAGAAAAAATGAAATTTTAAATATGAACAATCAAATGTGATAAGGAACATTCACAGATGTAACTCTAGGAACAAAAGATGGAGTGTGGTAGAGAGAAATTTTGTTTGGTTGGTGGTAGGTAGGGAGATCTGCGAATGCT
Source organism: Galeopterus variegatus (assembly GCF_000696425.1). NCBI lineage: Eukaryota > Metazoa > Chordata > Mammalia > Dermoptera > Cynocephalidae > Galeopterus > Galeopterus variegatus. The sequence continues at coordinate 1,712 of NW_007734322.1, read as the reverse complement.
TTCTGGAGTAGGCCTTGGAGGATGTGAAATGTTTTCAGCTCACAGTACATTTGGCTATAACAGAAAACCTGATTGAGAGTGACTTAAGAAGTGCTGATTCATGTATCTGAAAGATGTCAGGGTTCTGGGTCAGTGTCTCTGTAGCCCTCTCCTTTTCCCGTTATGATCACAAGATGGCTGCTGTAGCTCTGACAATTATATTCTCATTCAAAAACATTCAAATGCAAAGCAGGCAGCATGGCACAATTAATCCTCCTGCTTTCTTCTCAAGGAGGCAACTCTTTCCTAGAGGCTTTGCAGCAAACCTCCCCTTTGTCTCATTGACTAGAACTGGGGAATATGGCTACTACTAGGCCAGGATCTGGACTACTTTCCTTGACTTCTGGTAGTCTTGTTACTGAACTCAGGTTTGACTGCCCGCCCCCTGGAGAAGGAAATAAAAAAGACTCAGAAGTCAAATGATTGATGTTAGAAAGGCAGATGTATTCAGCTGAAGGAGATGGTAGGTTATCCCATCTCAAAGATTTAGATTTACTGAGGGTTTTTTAAAGGAGGGGTTGAGGGAATGGAATGTGGGAGGTGAAAAGCAGGAGAACAGGAGATGTGAGTTACGAGGGGTCTGTTTCTATGGGTCAGGTACAAGGTATTGCCATGGCCTTGTCTGGTTTCTGTTCTCATCTTTGCTGTTCTCTCAGGACCCTGCAAGATTTTGATTTGCGCCAGTGTACTTGGCTGGTGCCCAAGGTCAGCTTCCAGTCATTTAGCCTTGATCATTTCTCAAAACTCTACAAGTCTCAAAGAACAAACTGTTAGCTTTGCAAAGTACTAATTAGCTTCTTGGCCTTGTTTTCCTAGTGAGCAAGATAAGTCAGGGGATGGGAAGAAAGAGTGGCAAGAAAAAAATTGTCCTTTTTAAAATCCTTCCCCACTCCACAGCCCAGGCAGTTTTAGGTCCCATACATGGCTTCAGTCCTGCTCACTCCAACAGTCTCAGCCTAATATTCAAGAATAATTTAGCTTCTGTTAGCAAGGAACAAGTATTCTTCAGTGGCAAAGCTTTTGGGTAAGCCACCAACAGTAGATGGCACAGGAGGACTCCAGTAGGTGGAGTCAGGAGTAAGGGCATTCTTGGGAGAGGAAAAGGCATGCGCAAAGGATTGGAGGGTGAAGTGTAAGTGAAGTTTGATTGAAGCAAATAAGTCTTACAAAGTAATTTCTAGCCGTTAAAAAATCCATGGAACCCTTCATTCAATTGGAATCATATGTGGAAGTCCAATTCACAAGGGAGAAGAAAGCACAGTTGCTTTGGTCAGAAGTAGGGTGGGACGCCTGGAGCCTCCCTCAGCTGAAAGGGCTTTTTGAAGGCCAACCTGGAGAAGAATGCCAGAGAAACTGCTATGTTGATCTTATCACAGCCAAGGTTTTCTGAAGCCCTCTCCTTGCAGGAAGCCATTTTGGCCCCAAGCTGGAACTTCACATGCATGTATGGAAACTATAATGACCCAGGCTGGGGATGTGTGTTTGTTTTTATGGTGTTGCTATCTGCAAATAAAACATGTGGCCTTGTGTGCCTTCTATTCCTGACACTGAATTGCTAAAACAGGAGTTGAGGAGAGCATTGTGGGAAAACAACTAGAAGAAGGGGAGCTCTAAAGGGAAGATGGCGACGGGTCTGAGCGGCCGCGCCAGGAGACAGCGCGATCCTGTGAGCC
>NW_007734321.1:94901-95101 GCF_000696425.1 Galeopterus variegatus | reverse complement strand
GGAAGAGTGGGACTATAGGCCGGTCCACAGGCCCCGGGGTGCCCCGCATCGAGGTAAGCAAATAGCACGTCCCAGTGGGGAGCCACGGCAGACAGAGATAACTGGCCTGCCCTCACTATGCCGGCCTTCTCCGACCCCTCCCTAGAAAATGGAGGTAGCTTTGTTGTGGGCGCCCAGCCTGGTGTGATGGGCGGGGGCCA
>NW_007734321.1:91655-94256 GCF_000696425.1 Galeopterus variegatus | reverse complement strand
AGTCAATACTCTGGTATCACAGCACACAGCTCTCAGGATCGCGCTGTTTCCTGACGCGGCCACTCCAGACCCATCGCCATTTTCCCTTCCTGTGCGCATGGCTGCAGCCCTGCGAGTCGATAAATCCTTTTTTTAATCACCCACAATAATCAGTGAAGAACTGAAAGGAGACACACTATAGTATTAGGGCTGTACCTTTCTCTCCAGACCCACCCTAGCAAAGCCTTAAAACTGTCTTCAAAAAGATGAAACAGATTAGTGAATAACTGTTTGCAAAATAATAGCCCAAGGCTCTTTAAAAGAATACAATAAAATCCAGAGATTCAATAAGGTAACATTGACAATGTCCAACATTCAATCAAAAATTGCTAGGCATGGTAAGGAGGAGAAAAATGTGACACATGAGTAGGAGTCAATAGAAGCAGACATGGAAGTGACACACATATAGGAACTAGCAGAAAAGATGCTAAAACTGTTATTACTATATTTGAGTACTTAAAGGCAAAAATATGGTGAGAAGAGCAACAGAAGATATAAATAAGAGCTCAAATAGGAATTATAAAATAAAAAACACAATATCTGAGATAAAAAAATTTCACTGGATGGTAATAGACAATTAGCCACTATAAAAAATTAATGAACTTAAAGACAGCAGTAGAATTTACACAAACTGAAGCATGGAGAGAAAAGAATTTAAAATTGAAAAATTCAAGAGAATGAGAAGACAAGCTACAGACTGTGAAAAAATATTTGCAAAAGGCATTTCTAATAAAGACATGCAATCTAAAATCAACAAAGAACTCCTAAACTCAACAATAAGAAAGCACCTAGGCAGGCAGAAAACCTGGGCAACTACCACCCTACCCTGCCCTGCCCACACAGAAGAGGAACCCATGCCACTGTGACTGGGAAGACCCTGCATCACTTCCACAGAGGTTGTCCACAACAGCCACCAGCTTCTATTGCTGTAAAAACAGCTTGCCACCACAGTAGCAGCAATGACCACCGTACAGGTGGCCTGTTGCATAGTTGATTGCATTGATACAAGGAAAGTCACCAAAGGAGCCTGGAAAAAGAGGAGGAAGTCTTTCTCTTCAAAGTCTACTCCAGAATAATAGAAGAAGCAACTGATTTACCAGATCACCAGAAATCAATGTAGAGACACTAGAAATTTGTAAAAAAAAAGAAAATATGACACAACAAAATGTATATAGTAACTTTCAAGTACCAGACCTTACAGAGCAGGAAACTATTGAAATGATTGAAAGGATTTCTGAGTAACTATCTAGAGGAAATTCAATGAGATAAAAGGAGACTCAGTTAGAAAACACTCAGTTAAAATATTTAGGATATGAAGGAGGAAATTTACAAGGAGATTAATACATTAAAAAAAGAATGTAGCAGAACTCCTGAAACTGACTCATTCAATGAAATAAAAAACACAAATAATACCTTAAGCAGATTAGAGCAAGAAGAAGAAAGAATTTCTGATCTTGAAGATGGTCTTTACAAAATAACCCAGGCAAACAAAAAAAAAAAAAAAAAGAAAAAAGAATTTTTTAAAAATGAAGAAAGTCTAAGAGAGCTAGCAGACCCCTTACGTGTACAAACATCTGAATCATGTGTGTTCCAGAAGGGGAAGAGAAAGGTAAAGGTATTGAAAATCTATTCAGTGAAATAATAATGGAAAACTTCCCATGTATAGGGAGAGACACAGACCTTCAGATCTAGGAAGCTCAAGACCCTCAGATTCAATCCAAAAAATCCTCTCCAAGACACATTATAGTCAAACTGGCAAAAGTCAAAGACAAAGAGTCCTAAAAGCAGCAAGAGAAACACATCAACCCACTTATAAGGAAGCCCCTATCAGACTAACAGCAGACTTCTCAACAGAAACTCTACAGGTAGGAAGAAAATGGGATGAATTACTCAAAATACTAAAAGAAAAAAACCTGCCAACCAAGAATGCTATACGCACAAGGCTATCCTTCAGAAAGGAGGGAAACATAGTGTAAAACAAAGACTGTGGGAATTCATCACCACATGACCAGCCCTGCAAGGAATTCTCAAGGGAGTCCTGCATCTGGAATCCAAAAAATAATCACTATCACAAATACACAAGAAAAACAAAACCCACTGATAAAACACAAATGCAAATGAGAAAGAGAAAGAAACCAAATCTTAATCACTTCAATAAAACAAACACTGAAGACAAATAATAAAAAAGGGAGGAACAAAAGATATTAAACATCCAAACAAAAAGTGGTAAAATACTCAGTAATAACCCTAAATATAAATGGATTAAACTCCCCACTCAAAAGACACAGACTGATGTATTGGATTAAAAAGCTAGATTCAGGGCAGGCCTGGTGGCGCACTGCTACAGTGCGCCGCTTGGGAGTGCGGCGGCGCTCCCGCCGAGGGTTCGGATCCCACATACAGACCGGTTCCCGCTCACTGGCTGAGCGAGGGGCGGGCGCAGCACCGAGGGTTGCGATCCCGTTGCCAGTCCCGGTCCGGTATGGGCGCGACACTGAGGGTTGCGCGGTCCATTGCCGGACAAAAAAAAAAAAAAAAGGAAAAAAAAAAAGCTAGATTCAA
>NW_007734321.1:89975-90750 GCF_000696425.1 Galeopterus variegatus | reverse complement strand
TTTTTTTTTAATTTAATTTTATTTTGTCAATATACAATGTGGTTGATTATTGTGGCCCATTACTGAAACCTACCTCCCCCTCTCCCTCCCAACAACCTCCTTTTTGTTCACTTGTTGTATCAACTTGAAGGAATTGTAATTGTTGTGTCTTCTTCCCTCCCCCTGGGTTATTTGTGTATTTGTTTATTTTTAGCTCCCACAAATAAGTGAGAACATGTGATATTTCTCTTTCTGTGCCTGACTTGTTTCACTTAATATAATTCTCTCTAGGCCCATCCATGTTGTTGCAAATAGCAGTATTTCATTCTTTTTCATAGCAGAGTAGTATTCCATCATGTAGATATAACACATTTTCCATAAACACTCATCTGATGATGGACATTTGGGCTGGTTCCAACTCTTAGCTATTGTACAGAGTGCTGCAATGAACACTGGAGAACAGGTATACCTTTGACTTGATGATTTCCATTCCTCTGGGTATATTCCCAGCAGTGGGATAGCTGGGTCATATGGTAGATCTATCTGCAATTGTTTGAGGAACCTCCATAACATTGTCCATAGAGGCAGCACCATTTTGCAGTCCCACCAACAATGTATGAGTTCCTTTTCCTCCGCAACCTCACTAGCATTTATCATTCAGAGTCTTTTGGATTTTAGCCATACTAACTGGGGTGAGATGGTATCTCAGTGTGGTTTTGATTTGCAGTGTGGTTTTGAGTGATGTTGAGCATTTTTCATATGTCTGTTGGCCATTCATATATCTTCCTTAGAGAAA
>NW_007734321.1:85383-89567 GCF_000696425.1 Galeopterus variegatus | reverse complement strand
TGGTATACTTTCTTGATTTTTCATATTTCTGGTATCTTTCCTTTGATTTTTAGTCATTGTGACAGGGGATTTCATGGTCCATGGGTTCAACACTATTGTCTGGCTAGGATGCTGCTGAGGCTGCCAATTTGCCATGGCTGCCTCAGTGTCCATTTGGTTGCCCACTGATGTCTCAGATGTGTGGTCGCCTTGGGTCTTAGGCCTCTCCAGGGAGGCGCCTCTCTGGTTGGTGTGCACTCAGCTGGGCTGGGGATGGGGTTGGGTGGCAGCAGCGAGTCATACCTGCTGGGTCGTGTGCTGACACTGCAGGGCGCGTAGTCTCTGCAGATCTTGAGCCTCTCCAGCTGGGNCTTGATTTGTGTCCTAATATGTGATCTACCCTGGAGACTGATCCATGTGCTGATGAGAAGAATGAATATTCTGAGGTTGTTGGATGGAATGTTCTGTAGATATCTGCCAGGTCCAGTTGTTCTAGAATTTTGTTCAGATCTTGTGTTTCTCTGCTGATTCTTTCTCTAGATGATCTGTCCAATATTGATAGTGGGGTGTTCAGGTCCCCTGCTATTATAGTATTAGTGTCTATTTCCTTCTTTAGGTCTAATAGAGTTTGTTTTATAAATCTGACTGCTCCAACATTGGGTGCATATATATTTATGATTGTTATTTCTTCTTGATCGATCTATCCTTTTATCATTATGTAGTGGCCCTCATTATCTCTTTTTTTTTATCATTATGTAGTGGCCCTCATTATCTCTTTTTATGGTTTTTAGCTTAAAGCCTATTTTATCAGATGTAAGAATAGCTACTCCAGCTCATTTTTCATTCCTGTTTGCATGGTAAATCTTTTTCCATCCTTTCACTCTTAGTCTATCTGAGTCTGTATAGGTGAGCTGGGTCTCTTGAAGACAGCATATAGTTGGGTCCTCCTTTTTAATCCAGTCAGCCAGTCCGTGTCTTTTGATTGGGGAATTTAATCCTTTTACATTAAGAGTTGTTATTGAAAAGTGTTGATTTATTGCTAGCATTTTATTGATTTTTGTTTGGATGTCTTAAGTGTTTTTTGTTCTTTTCTTTCTGATTTACTGTTTGTCTTCTGTATTTGTTGGTTCCTTGGGTTGTAGATAGATTTTTTTTTCTCTTCATTGTTGCCATTTTTATTTTACTAGTGGGATTTGATTTTTCTTGAGTATTCATGGCAGTGATGGCTGTTTTTGTGGTATCAAACCCAGTATTTCTTTGAGAATTTCTTGTAAGGGTGGTTGTATGGTAGTGAACTCCGGCAGTTTTTGTTTGTCTGAGAAATATACTATTTGCCCTTCATTTTGGAAGGATTCTTTGGGGATCTTTGAGCTTCCTGAATCTGAAGATCTGTGTCTTTTCCTATACCTGGGAACTTTCCTGCCACTATTTTGTTGAATATATTTTCAATGCAATTTCCTTTTTCCTCCTTCCCTTCTGGAATACCCATGTCTCGGATATTTGAGTGCTTAAGGTTATCTGATATTTCTCTTAGATTTTCTTCCATGTGTTTAATTCTTTTTTCTTTTTCTTTGTCTGCCTGTGTTATTTCGAACAGCCCATTTTTGAGGTCAGAAGTTCTCTCTTCTGCTTCTGCAAGCCTGCTGGTTAAACTCTGTTGTGTTTTTTATGTTGTTGAATGACGCCTCTCTGATCAGCGTGCACTCAGCTGTGCTGGGGGTGGAGTCAGGCGGCAGTGGTGAGGCCTACCTGCTGGGTTGTGCGCTGGCACCGCAGGGTGCATAGTCTCTGTGGATCTTGGGCCTCTTGGGCTGCAGGAGTAGCTATTCTTATATCTGAGAAAATAGACTTTAAACCAAAAAGCATAAAAGACAAAGAAGGTCACTATATAATGATAAAGGGATCTATCCAGCAAGAAGATGTAACAATCATAAATATATATGCACCCAACACTGAAGCACCCAGATATATAAGCAGACACTATTAGACCTAAAGAAAGAGATAGACCCAAACACAATAATAGTTGGGGACCTGAACACCCCTTTCTCAATATTGGACAGATCATACAGGCAACAAATCAACAGAGAAACACAGGATGTAAACTACAGTTTAAACCAATTGAACCTGGCCGATATCTACAGAACATTTCATCCAATGACTACAGAATATACATTCTTCTCATCAGCACATGGAACATTCTCCAAGATAGACTAAATGTTAGGTCACAAATCAAGTCTCAACAACTTAAAGAAAATAGAAATCATCTCTAGAAACTTTTCATACCACAACAGACTAAAACTAGAAATTAATAACCAGGAAAACTCAGGACAGTATACAAATACATGGAAATTAAACAGGCTCCTATTGACTTATGAGTCCAAGGAGAAATTAAACAGGAAATCAAAAAATTTCTTGAAACCAATGAAAATAAAGACACATCATATTGAAACCAGTGGGATACTGCAAAAACTGTACTAACAGGGAAGTTTATTGTAATAAATGCTTATATCAAAAAATTAGAAAGATTTCAAATAGACAACCTAATGCTATACCTGAAAGAACCAAAGAAGACTAATCCAATCCCAAAGTTAGTAGATAGAATGAAATAATTAAGATCAAAACAGAGCTAAATGATATAAACACCCTAAAATGATACATAACATCAATGAAACAAAAAGTTGATTTGAGAAGATAAACGAAATAGACAAGCTGTTAGCTAGGCTAACTACAAAAGGAAGAGACAAGACCCAAATAAAAAAATTAGAAATTAAGAAGGGAACATTACAACTGATACCACAGAAATACAAAAAATCATTGGACACTACTATAAAAAACTATATGCCAACAAATTTGAAAACCTGGAGGAAATGGATAAACTTCTGGACACACACAAACTACCAAGACTAAACCAAGAAGAAATAGAAAGCCTGAACAGACCAGTAACTAGCAATAAGATTGAAGTAGTAATCAGCATTCTCCCAACAAAGAAAAGCCCAGGACCAGATGAGTTTACTGCTGAATTCTACCAAACTTTTAAAGAGGAATTAATATAAATTCTCTTCAAACTATCCCAAAAAATTGAAATGGAGGCCATTCTCCTAAACTCATTCTGTGAGGCCAGCATCACCTGATACCAAAGCCAAAGATACAACAGAAAAGAAAACCACAGACCAATATCTCTGAGGAACATAGAGGCAAAAATCCTCAATAAATCCTAGCAATAAAAATCTTAGCAATAAAATTACAGCAACACATAAAAAAAAATATACATTATAATCAAGTGGGCTTCATCCCAAGGATGCAAGGATGGTTCAACATACACAAGTCAATAAACATGATATACCACATCAGCAAAATTAAGGACAAAAACCATGTGATTATCTCAATTGACACAGAAAAAGCATTCATCAAAATTCAACATCTCTTCACAATAAAAGCTATCATGCAAATTAGGTATAGAAGGAAAGTCATCTCAATACAATGAAAGCCATTTACAATAAGCCCACTGCCAATATCATCCTGAATTGGGAAAAACTGAAGACTCTTCCCTTATGAAAAGGAACAAGACAAGGATGGCCACCCTCATCACTCCTAATTAACATAGTATTGGAAGTACTAGCCAGACCAATCAGGCAAGAGAAAGAAATAAAGGGAATTGTCCCTGTTTGCAGATGACATGATCCTATATGTAGAAAAACCTAAAGACTCTACCAAAAAACTCTTAAAGTTGATTAACAATTTCAGTAATATTTAAGGATACAAAATTGACACTCAAAAATTAGTTGCACTTATATTCTCCAATAATGAACTAAAAGAAAGAAATCAAGAAAGTAAGCCCATTTATAATTGCCACCAAAAAAAAAAAAAAAACCATACCTAGAAATCAATTTAACCAAGGAGGTAAAAGATCTCTAGAATGAGCAAATCACTACTGAAAGAAATTAAAGAAAACACAAAAAGGTGGGAAGGCATTCTGTGCTCTTGGATTGGAAGAATCAACATTGTGAAAATGTTCATACTACCCAAAGCAATCTACAGATTCAATGCAATCCCCATCAACATACCAATGGCATTCTTCACAGATATAGGAAAAACAATCCTAACATTCATATGGAACAACAAAAGACCCTGAAGAGCCAAAGCTATCCTGAGCAAAAAAAAAAAAAAAAAAAAAACCAGAAGCAAAAAACTGTCTAATTTCAAAA
>NW_007734321.1:82294-84434 GCF_000696425.1 Galeopterus variegatus | reverse complement strand
CTTCACAGATATAGGAAAAACAATCCTAACATTCATATGGAACAACAAAAGACCCCAAATACCCAAAGTGATCCTGACCGGAAAAAAAAAAAAAAAGCCAGAAGCATAACACTGCCTAATTTCAAATTATACTATAAAACTATAGTAACCAAAACAGCATGTTACTGGCATAAAAATAGATGCTCAGACCAATGGAACAGGATAGAGAATGCAGAAATCAACCCATACACTTACAGTCAACTGATCTGTGACAAAGGCAACAAGAACATACATCAGGGAAAAGACTGCATCTTCAATAAATGGTGCTGTGAAAATTGGCCATCCATATGCAGAAGAATGAAACTAGACCTGCTCCTCTTACCATATACCAAAATCAATTCAAAATGGATTGAAGACTTAGGTATTAGACTTGAAACTCTAAAACTACTAAGGAAAACATAGGGGAAACACTTCAGGAAGTAGGCCTGGGCAAAGACTTTATGAATAAGACCCCAAAAGCACAACCAACAAAAGCAAAAATTAAATAAATGGGATTATATCAAACTCAAGAGCTTCTGCACAGAAAAGGAAACAATCAGAGTGGAAAGACAACCTAGAGAATGGGAGAAAATATTTGCAAACTATACATCTAATAAGGGACTAATATCGAGAATATGCAATGATTTCAAACAATTATACAGTAAAAAAACAAATAATCCAATTAAGAAATGGGCAAAGGAGGTGAATAGACATTTTTCAAAGAAAGACATACAAATGGCCAACATGTACTTGAAATAATGTTCAACATTACTAATCATTAGGGAAATGCAAATTAAAACCACATTGAGATATCATCTAACCCCAATTAGACTAGTATTGTGATGGCCAGATTCCTTGTCCTTCCCTTGTTTAAATTTGTTTTTATCTTTGTTTTAATTTTGTTAGCTAATACTTGCTTGTATATGAGCTTTATTTGGAGTGTATTAAGAGTTAAACAGCTAAAGACATTTCTGCAATCTGTAGCTTTGTGTTTACAAGCCAGTCAGTTTTATTTTTAACTTTCTTATGTTAGTAGACTAGACTAAACCACAGCTTGCAAGCAATTTTCTGTATGGGTGAGAGACAAAATTGCTCTCTAGCTGACGCTGCAAAAGCCCCCAACCACATCCCCCATCTCCATGAAGCCCAATACTCAAAGTCAAACCACTTGCCAAAGACCCCCAATTTAGGGAATCTTGCTTGGATAAAGACAAAGCCAATAGAAATGCTTGCTTATTTGCTTGTTCAAAAGGGTATACAAGCTTAGATTCCGCCCCCCCCCCCCGCATTCCAGGCCCATGTATTTGGAATGCAAGTCCACCTGGGTCTGCCGGCATAATAAACTTGTGTTCTCCGTCCTCTAGAGTGACTGTGTTTTCTCGGCGACACCTTTCNCCCCCCCCCCCCCCCGCATTCCAGGCCCATGTATTTGGAATGCAAGTCCACCTGGGTCTGCCGGCATAATAAACTTGTGTTCTCCGTCCTCTAGAGTGACTGTGTTTTCTCGGCGACACCTTTCCGTAACATTATAATCAAAAAGACTAAGAATATCAAATTCTGGTGAGGATGCAGGGAGAGGGCAACTCTCCTACAATGTTAGTGGGACTGTAAATTAGCACAGCCACCATCAAGTATTGAGATTTCTCAAACAACTAACAGTATTGAGGTTTCTCAAACAAGATAGATCTACCATATGACCTAGCAATCCCAGTTCTGGGTATATACCCAAAGGAACAGAAATCACGTCGAAGTGATACCTGCACTCCCACTCTTCATGGCTGCCGTGAAGGTGGCTAGATGACACAACCACCACACAGATGGTCCACCAGCCACTGGAGTGTGTTGACACAAGGAGAGTCACCACCAGAGATAAAGAAAGGAGGAGGATGTCTCTCCACAGAGCCCATTTCAGAGTGACAGAAAAAGCATCTGCTCTATGATAATATTGGGGGACCTGATCACACGTCTCAACATTGGACAGATCATTTGGGCAGCAAATCAACAGAGTAACCATTATTCTTTCAGAGGGTGAGAAGAAATCTAGGGCAATTAGAGGGGGGAGGGGGAGGGATTGGACAAGGGGCATAAAGAATAATTACGATTTGTAACAATATATATGCTA
>NW_007734321.1:79458-80657 GCF_000696425.1 Galeopterus variegatus | reverse complement strand
CTGGAACAGGCAAAACAAGGAGATGGTGAAAAGATCAGTGGTTGACAGGGGTTGAGGGGGAAGGAGGGATCAATAGGCAGAGCCCAGAGGATTTTTAGGGCAGTGAAACTACTCTGTTTCAGACTGTAATGGTAAATATGTCATGGTACATTTGTTAAAATCCACAGGATGTGTAATACCAAGAGTGAATCCTAATGTAAACTGTGGATCTGGTGCTGGGGGAGGTAAATCAATGTAGGTTCATTAATTGTGAGAACCATAGCGCTCTGGTGCAGGGTGTTGATAGTGGAGGAGGCTGTGCATGTGTGGGGGGAAGGAGGAATGTAGTAACTATTTTATTCTGGATTTTGCTATGAATGTAAAATGCTCTGAAAAAGTTTTCTTTCTTTTTTTTTAAAAAAAAAAATAAACAGAGCCTCAGTGACCCACGGGACAATACGAAGTACTTTAATATTTGTGCAATTGAAGTCCTTGTAAAAGAAGTGAGGAAGAAAGAAAATATTTGAATAATGGCTATTAATTTTCTGAAACTGATAAGTACTATAAACTCCCCCAACTTCTCCCCCTGCCCAAAATATACTAAGGTACACTATAATCAAATTTCTGAAAACCAGTGATGAAATTAAATCTTAAACACAGCCAGAGGAAAAAAAGACAGACCAAGTATAGAGGCACAAAGATAAGAATTAATACAGACTTTATATCAGAAACCATACTGGCAAGACAGTAGAATGATTTTTTTTATGCTGAAATAAAACCTATCAATCTAAAATTTATACCAGCAAAAATATTCTTCAAAAATTAAAATAAAACCAAACTTTTTCAGACAAATAAAAGCCAAGGGAATTTGTCATCAGCAGACCTGCTCTACCAAGGAAAAAAAAAGTTAAAAGGAAGTTATTTGGGCAAAAGAAAAAAAGAACACTAACAGATGGAAATTTAGATCTACACAAATGTGATGGTTAATTTGACTGGGCTAAGAGATACCCAAATATTCGGTAAAACTTTATTTCTGGTTGTGTATCTGAGAGTATTTCCGAAAGAGATTAGCATTTGAATTAGTAGACTGAGTAAAGAAAATTGCCGTCACTGCCGTGGGTGGGCATCATCCAACCCATCGAGGGCATGAATAGAACAAAAAGGTGAAGAAAGGGCGCATTTGTTCCCTGCTTGAGCTGGGCCATCCACCTTCTCATGTC
>NW_007734321.1:72174-78896 GCF_000696425.1 Galeopterus variegatus | reverse complement strand
GAAGGGCCATAATAATCATATACATTGTATATTGACAAAATAAAAAAAAATAAAAAAAAAATAAAATAAAAAAAAAAACAATGGAAATGGAAAAAATATAAGTAAATATTAGAGACCTTCAAAATTTTCTTTGAAACATAGTTGACTATTTGAATCAAAAGGAATGTATTTTGGAGTTCATAAGATGCAGCAATAAAATGTATGAAAAAATAGTCCAAAGGATGAGGTGTATGAAATGAAAGAATACAGTTGAGGATCTTACATTTGCACAAAGTGGAATCATATTACTTGAAGGCAGGGTATAAGTTGAAAATACGTATTATAAACCTAGATTAAACGTTTAAAATGCAACAAAGATTTACGGCTAATAAGCCAATAGTGAAGATAAAATAGAATCCAAAAAGTACTCAATAGAAAAAAGGCAGGAAAAAGGCAAAAGGCAATAAAGTATAGATGAAACAAATAGAAAACATTTAGCAAGATGGTATATTTAAAACCAACTACACTGAGAGTTAAAATAACTAGTCTAAATAGTACAATTAAAAAATTGTCAGGCTGGATTAAAATGTAATACCAAAACATAATCTGTCTCCAAACATTTTAAATATAAAAGTGGTAAGAAACAAAAGGTAGCAAAAAGTAAAAGGATTGAAAATTATATATCATTCAAACACCAAATATGAGAAAGTTGAAGTAGCTATATTAATATCAAAGTAGAATTTAGAGCAACAAATATTAGCAGAGACAAAGAGGGACCTTTCACAGTAATAAAGTCAATTTATCATGAAGAAATAATAATCCTAAATGTATATGCACCTAAGAGCTTCAAAGTATTGAAACAACAATGAAGAGAACTCAAAGGAGAAACAGAAAAAAACATAATTAGACTTGGAGATTTAAACATTCCTCTCAGTAATTTATAGATCAAGTAGAATGAAAAACAGTAAAGAAATAAAAGATTTGATCACCTCTAGCAACTAACTTGTCTTGATTGATACTTACATAATGCTGCATCCAACAACAGCAGAATACACATACTTTTTCAAGCGTGCATGGGACATTCACCAAGATAGAACACGTGCTGAGCCGTAAATCAATGTCAACATATTTAAAGGAATCAGAATAATACAAAGTATATTCTTTGACTGCCATGAATTTAAACAAGAAATCAATAACAGAAAGGTATGGAAAATCTACAAATTAAACCACATACCACTATACAATGAATCCAAAAAAAGGAATCGTGAGAAAATTAGAAAATGTTCTGAAATGAAACACTGAAAACGAAAACACAACACATTAAGGTGTGTGCTTCAGCTAAAGCAGTTCTTAAAGCAAATGTCATAACCCTACATTCCTGTATTAGAAAACAGAAGGGGGGCCTAAAATCAACCGTCTAAGCTTTCACCTTAAGACCAAGAAAAAGAAGAGTAAAATCTAAAGTAAGTAGAAGGGAAGAAATAAAGATAAGAGCAGAAAGTAACGAATTGGAAAATGAAAAAACAATAGAGAAAATTAGTTAATGTAAAAGCTGGTTTTTTCAAAAAAAATCAATGAACCTTTAGCTAGACTGGTAGAAAGACAACACAAATTACCAGTATTATTAGAAACAAAGGAAGGAACATCACTACAGATACTACAAACATTAAAATGATAAATATTATGAACAACACTATACCAATAAATTTGAAAACGTAGACAAAATGAACAAATTCTTTGAAAGACTCAAATTACCAAAACTGACTCAGGAATAGATAGGATACTCTTATGTAGCCAACCTAGCACTGATCCACTGAATGCTATTGAAAACCATTGGTTTGGTTCACATTTTACCTAAACATATCAGTGAACAAAACTCATAGAAGATTTGAGCATGATTAGACTGTCCAAATAAAGCCAAATAACCTATTAACAATAAAATCTGGTTACATTACCAAACAAATCTCCATATATTTTTTCACGGACTCGACTGAAAAGCTTGCATCAGTTGTTTAGGAGTTGTATAAATGTAGGATTGGTATGTGAAGGCACCGTGGATTGGCTTACCCAATACACCCCTTCCCAATTCCCTTCTTTCTTACTTACATCCTGGACTTCCTTTGCAGCCAGATAAGTGTGACCATATGCCACCATTCTGGCAAATGAGTATAAACAGATGTCTGTTAAGGTTGGGGGAAATACCTTGATAGAAGGGGATAAATGATCAGTGCCATATTGCAAACAAGAAAATGACAGACATTAATCCTGACACTGAGCTGCTGAATCAGTAACAGCAATAATGGCAACCCTGGATTGTTGTTATGTGAGAAAAATCCCTTTCTTTAAACACTTGTACATTGTGTTTTCATTTATTTGTAACCATACGCAATCTTAATAGAAGACTATGACACCTTTACCTATCCCCATAACCAAGGAAGGAACTAAGGCAAAAAAGGAAACATCAATTTAAATCTTCCTTTGACTGGCTATAAAATTTTACAGTCATTCCTTTGCATCAATGAACCTAAATTTTCTTTTTTTTTTTTTTTAAAAGATGACCGGTAAGGGTATCTTAACCCTTGACTTGGTGTTGTCAGCACCACGCTCAGCCAGTGAGCAAACCAGCCATCCCTATATGGGATCCGAACCCGGGGCCTTGGTGTTATCAGCACCGCACTCTCCCGAGTGAGCCACGGGCCGGCCCCAATGAACCTAAATTTTGACATCAAATAATACTACTAATGATAATGATGACTATCTGGAGGAGACGGTGCTGAGAGGGGGAACAAAGCAGAAGTTTTAGAATCTCTTTTGGCCAGTGGAAAGAAAAAGGATGCCAATATAGGAAGACATCAGAATGTTTAAATCTAGGCTGTGATTCTCCATGTAACATAATAGAACTTCATTAAGCACCAGTTTTAGCATGAGTGTGAAGTCTTTAAATTTTTTAGAGGCACTTACATTGAGACAGAGCCAACTCCTAAGAGGATCAGGAAAAATGAATTGAGCATATTCAATGTTTTTCCAACAGAAGCCTGTGACAATATCTCATATGAAGGAATCTTTGCCTCTGTGACTCACTTTGCAAATCTTATGACAAATGTTTCTTTTCACATGATAAATCAACAGGGTTCTGCAGAAGAATTCCCTGTTCAGCAGATATTTGTGGTCAAGGTTCAGAGAAGATTTCTGCCTAGAAAAGGCTCATGCTCTATCCAGTTGGGAAAAATGGGAGTTCACAGAATTTCACAGGACACGTGATGCCCAGGCAAAACCATGAAAACCAGCTGTGTATGTAAGAAAATGCAGCAAGATGGTCACTCACCACTTCCTGTTGAAAAGGTGCAGGCAATGAGATTAGAATCCACACGACAATGGTACTGGGATATTGTGAGATATGAATTTGGTCTTCATCCCCATCTCCTGACATACAACTCCTGAAATCTGTAGGATGTCCACAGTGATAAGAGTGTCTTTTGTATGCTAATGAGCTGACTGATGGCTGGCAACACCCAGGTAGCTTCAGGATGGGGGCTGGTCACCCCCCAACCTCTGGGAAGGGAGAAGAGCTGAAGGTTGAGTTGAGCACCGATGGCCAGTGATTTAATCAATCATGCCTATGTAACGAAATCCCCACAAAAACCCAGAAGGACTGGGTTTGCGGAGCTTCCAGATAGCTGAACACATGGAGGTTCCTGGAGGGTGGTGCACCCGGGGAGGGCATGGATGCTCCATGTCCCTTCCCCCCACACCTCGCCCTCTGCATCTAGTCATCTGTATCCTTTATAATAGCCTTTACTCTACAGTTAACATAAGTAAGCGTTTCCCTGAGTTCTGTGAGCTGCTCAGCAAATCAAACCCAAGAAAGGCATTGTGGGGACCCCGATTTATGGCTGGTTGGTCAGAAGTTCCAGGGGCCTGGACTTGCAACTGACATCTGAAGTGGGGGCAGTTTTGGGGACTGAGCTCTCAACCTGTGGGATCTGATGCTATCTCCAGGTAGGTAGTGTCAGAATAGATTTGAAATAGAGGACACCGAGCTTGTGTCTATTGCAGAACTGATTGCTTGCCTATTGTGGTGGTGAAAAAAACTCACACATTTGGTCACAGGAGTCTGTCTCCTGTATTGATAGTTGTGTGAGAGCAGAGGACACGGTTTTGTTTTTTCCCCCTCTGGTACCTTATCTTTCTTCTTTGAAGTGTGGAGCTCTGTTAGCTCACTGTTCTGACTGGTTTCTTGTATAAAAAGAAAGGCTGTGACATCACACAACCCTACCACTTACTAGCTAGCTGTGTTGACATTGGGGAAGTAACTTAAACATGCAATTATTTCATATGTAAGATAGAGATAATAATGGCCCCTCCCTAATAATATTAATGGAAATAAACATTTATTGAGAGCTTACTGAATACAGAACAGTCTTAAGCACTTTAAATGTGTTAAAGTAATTTAATCTTCATAACTCTATGACACAGACTATTATTGTATTTAAGATGAAGAAATTAAAGAGAGGTAAGAACACTTTCTGAGGTTACACAGCTGGTACGTGGCAGAGACTCAGTAGGGAGTTGCTGTCAGGACTGAATGAGACACTGTATGTGCCACGATAAATGCTACTTGTTACTTCTATATGATCTCCTGCTCATGATGTCACCTTAGAAACAATTATAGAAACCTATTGAAGGTTGTGAGTGGAGAAAGTAGCACAAATTAAAGCACCGGAACTTTCTATTGAAAACCAGTTAGTGGGATAGTAACACACCCAGGTAAGGCAGTTACAGGTATTTCCTAAGAACCCACTGAGGAGAAACAGCCAGCACAAGCCAGATACGGAGCCACTATAAATGGAGACTAACATCAAGTTCAGGAAAGCAACAACCAAGTTCTCACCCAGGCAGGGGGTGTTACAGACGATGTAAAGGGGATAACCTTGCAACGGACACTTTCCCAGTCCTTTCTAAAATAATCCACAGTGCTCTAATCCTTCTGTTTTTCTGTTTCATAACTACAGAGTCATTGGCTATCTTTCTGCCCCACAGATAACCCTACTCTATTAATACAGGCTCAGAACATTTTTTCCATTCCCCAAGATATACTTAATGCTAATCCCACTCTTGATTTCATCTTTGGCCAAGCTGAGTTATATGCATCTTTAGTTGTATTGCCTCCAACTCAGTTTAAAACTTTTTAACTGAGTTCCCATTTTCTCAAAGATCTTTACTGTAATAAAAAATATTTTTTCTTTAAATGAACTGCCATGGAAATAGCTTTAAAGGTCTTCCCCGCCCCCCTTGTCTTTTTAACAACTTGCTAGCACAGCTTTCTGTTCTGATGTTTTCAAAAATCGAACCATTAGGGATTGTCTTGTGATTTGTGACATCCTCAGAGAGATGACTCCTTTCCCAAAGGCCTCCCTCTTTGGCCAAGGTTAGCCATACTCTTGGCTCCATTCCCTCCTTCTTCCCCCTTGATTCTCTTCTTCCTGCTTTTTTTCCCTCCCCTAGCATCATCCATCTGTCCCCCTCCTATGTCCCCTTTTCCCACAACCTCACAGACTCCATCTCTTCTCGTCTTGCTAGTCCCTCCAGCTGTCTTCCTACTTCACTTCCTGCACTGGTCAATTCTCTCGAATAAGTGCTATCACTTGTAGTTTCAGCTTTGCCACTGCCTCAGTCCTATTACCCTTTAATAATCCCCTGGCCTTGGTGACCTATGACCTCCTATTTATCAAAGTCAATAACGTTTCTCTGGTTTATCCTCCTTAATCTCTGAGTAGCATCTGGTGCTGTTGACACACCTCACCCTTCCTGAAATTCTTCTCCTGCTGGCTCTTCCTCCAGGCAGCTCTCCCTGATTTCCCCAAACATGATGTGACTTCCTCCTCCCTGCAATTGCATGTGTCTACATCCTATGTGTCCTCATGGATTATAACTTCCTTGAGGGCAGTGACCTTGTTTTTATGCCTCAACCCCCCCACACACACATACACGTACAGCCTGGAGCTAATACTGTGCCCTGCTCACAGCAAGTATTCAGCAAACATTGAGTACAGGAATAAACGGTCTCAAAATGTCAGGATGCAGCTGAATGTGGCCCATAGATGAGTTTAATTTGGGCCTCCTAGCGATTTTTAAATATTTGAGTGAGTTAGCATTTATAAAAAAATTTGGATTTCTTGGTCATTAGCTTTGACAAATCTGGTTCAATCCAATCTTGGTCCCTATGCCTGCATGGCAACAGTAGGCAGGACCTGAGCATCTGTTGTCTCCCTGGGTGGGACATGTATCCTCAGTTTTCCACTTCACTCAGTGACATTCCCTCACAGAATCGGTGTCTTTTCTGTCACTGTCTATGTATCTTCAACCTGGACCTGAGTCTCTTCATCAATTCAGTGTAAATAATACCTGCTGTCACAGAATTGTGGAGATTAGAGGCATATTTAGTGCCTGGTACTCAGTACGTGCTTAATGTTTTTAAAAATAACACTATCCCAAAGCAACGTCAGGGAGGGGCCGCACGCAGAACCCCAGTCTGTCTCGGCAGCACACCTAGCCACTGGTGAAGACGACGGAATAGTTCTGCGTGGTTGTGCACTTGCTTGAGGCAACCCAGTTTATAATCATCTTTATCAAGTACTGAGGTGAAACTTCAGCTAGTGACATCAGGAAACCAGTTGCCTGAATTTCTCCACCAAATCGATAAGAGTTGTGTTCAGTGTGGCCACTTTGCCGCCTAC
This sequence comes from Galeopterus variegatus, assembly GCF_000696425.1. Lineage (NCBI taxonomy): Eukaryota > Metazoa > Chordata > Mammalia > Dermoptera > Cynocephalidae > Galeopterus > Galeopterus variegatus. The sequence goes on along the minus strand of NW_007734321.1, from coordinate 72,180 downwards.
CAAGAG
>NW_007734321.1:70680-71717 GCF_000696425.1 Galeopterus variegatus | reverse complement strand
TACTAAGCATATCTTCCAAACATCCACTTCTTTAGATCTTTTCAAGATTCTCAAAAATATACAGTTTTCACAAAAATTAAAACAAGACACAACTCATTTCAAAAGCTAATATATATGACATTTTGATTAATTCATAGGATTTAGTCAGTGAATTTTTTTTTGTCCTTTTTGAGACCGGCCGCACCGCGCTCAGCCAGTGAGTGCTGTGAGCGCACCGGTCATCCCTATATAGGATCCGAACCCACGGCGGGAGAGCTGCCACGCTCCCAGTGCCGCACCCTCCCGAGTGCGCCACGGGCTCGGCCCTAGTCAGTGAATTCAAGGGGGCAGAGAACCACCCTAGAAACAGCTGAGCCTGATTACATTGGGGCTCAGAACAAGATACCCCAAAGTATNGCACTTGGGAAGCCCCAGTCTTCATGTTTCCTGCTTTGGGGTAAAGGCAAACAGCACTATGAAATAAATCCCTGATGAGTGTACTCTTCTCTCCCCACCCCAAATTCCTTCACTCTTTCCTCTGGCCGCATTTCTTTTGTTGTATTCTTTTCTCTACCTGTCTTTACTTTCTCTTTGCCTACCATTTTTTCATTCTTCCTTCAAGATCCAGCTCAAAATTAATCTTCAGGAAAACTTTCTTGAATAGCCTTGGATTATATAGTCATTTTTACATACTACTTCACATTTAGGGGGAAGTTTGAAAGATGTTAGTTTTATAGTTGTTCTGCCATGTGTGTCTACTCCTGGGATGATTTTGTAATTGCACATGTGATAAAGTAGAAAACAGGGTAGGTCCAGTCCAACCCTATTAATTGCACATTTCATTCTAATTAAATGGATGTAACTTGAGTGGGCACGGAGATAAAGTGAGACAGAGGCAGTCAGAAATTTATTGCTTCCTTTTGAAATGTAGCAAAAGATACCAATTGTTAAAATAATTAATTGGGAGTCCATTAGGCTGAGATGGCTCCAGCACCTTGGGTTCCTATATAAGCAAACAAAACTCAACTCAATATAAGCAGTAAAATGAAATATAAGGT
>NW_007734321.1:63501-69834 GCF_000696425.1 Galeopterus variegatus | reverse complement strand
GTTCTGCTGTGCGAAGGTCACTCTGGCCCTTAAAATTGTTCAACATGGCGATACTACATTTCTTATCAGTCTTCTGAACTTGTATAACACTCGCCAAGCAGTATTGGTTATAAAGGCAAGAATTCTCTTAGTCTAAGAGCAAAACCCCACACCTACAGGAAAAAAAGCAGCATATTGTAGGCAAGGCAGCATCCAGAATACATTTTTCTTTGTCCCCCAAATCTTTGTTGCATATTAGCTTCCTCTTGGGGTGCCTATTATATGTATATAATGAGTAATTATATTTAGTATAATTACTTTATGATTTATACTAAGCATATCTTCCAAACATCCACTTCTTTAGATCTTTTCAAGATTCTCAAAAATATAGTTTTCACAAAAATTAAAACAAGACAACTCATTTCAAAAGCTAATATATATGACATTATTTTGATTAATTCATAGGATTTAGTCAGTGAATTTTTTTTTGTCCATTTTGAGACCGGCCACACCGCGCTCAGCCAGTGAGTGCTGTGAGCGCACCGGTCATCCCTATATAGGATCCGAACCCACGGCGGGAGTGCTACCGCGCTCCCAGTGCCGCACCCTCCCGAGTGCGCCACGGGCTCGGCCCTAGTCAGTGAATTCAAGGGGGCAGAGAGCCACCCTAGAAACAGCTGAGCCTGATTACATTGGGGCTCAGAACAAGATACCCCAAAGTATGGCACTTTGGCATGTTGAGTACTTTGAACTGAAGGAAATTGAAAAGGCCTCATCGAGGTTTTCTGCTCTTCTTCCATCCTCCTGTCTTCCTGCCTTTCTTTCTCCCCACTAAGCAAAGTGAGTCATAGGAACCAGAATTCCTCTTCCCAAGGTGGGTCATAGAAACTAGAACTCCTCTTCCACAAGGCAAGCCATATAACCTAGGAAGATCATTCTCTCTCTTCTCCCTTGAAGACCCTCATTCCAAAGGGGTCCTGCCCCATACCCAGGAGGAAGGAATGCCCTGGACAGGCCAAGGAGAATCTGAACAAACAGGACTTGCTGGGTTTCTCCCTCAGTCTTACCATTAGATCATACCCTTTTGTGCAATCACATTTCTGTACAGCAGCTGTCCATTCTTTATCAAATGTAAGCAGAAAAGTTGACGGTATTCCCTGGGTCTTTGGGTCTTCATTTATGAAGTCTCCTGGGTCATGTAAAACTTTGAATAAATTTGTTATGCTTTTCTCTTGTTAACCTGTCTTTTGCTGTAGGAGTGTTAGCCATGACCCTTATAATGGGGAGGAAAGGCGTTGTACCCTCCACCACTACAATTGTGAGATACTGAAGTTATTAGATAATAGACTTTGACTGAGGTTTGATAGCACTTCTACTCCAGACATTAGTAACCAGACTAGCATTTTTGGACTGGGTCCCTTCTTTCAGACAGGCTTCATCTGTCATGCCTAAAGGATTTTTCAAACCTTCGTCCATCTGCTAGAACTCTCTATCTGAAGTATTTTAAGTTTTTAAATTATTATTTTAGCCAAATCCTTTACAGGAATAGTTCTTCTCAAGTGTTAGTATGTTAGGTTTCTTTTTTTGTATATCTTTTTCAAGGAGGCACCTTTTAAAATTTCAATTTTGTGACCTTTCTAATTTCTTTACCTAAGTACATGATGTAATTAGTAATTAACAGCTTCCTGTCTGGTGACCATTTCATTCTCCCCAATATGAACATTCTCAGAAGTAAAGTCTGAAGATATTGCTCTGTGATTCAGCAGAACTTAATCCTTTTTTTGAGTATAAATAAGCATGTTTAAGAGAATAAGGTAAACCATTTCAAGCAGTCTTCTCCAACGGCCCACATCACAGCCTCAGTCAAGGGACCTTTCCCTCTTATCCGACCTCTGTTCAAGGAGAAGTGTCAGGGTCAACTGGTATAAAGTTGTTATTTGCATGTTTCTTACACCTTGTAGAGTGAAATGTTGACTCACTGCTAGGCATATTCATGTATCTTAAGCATTCCCGGGATCTAGGAAACAGGCAGGGGTCAGTTGGATTTCAACAATGACCTGGTACACTTGCAAATAACTGACACTACCTGACACTGCAGTAGAAATCTGAGATAGAGACAGGATTATATAGAGTTAGTTAGAAAAGAATTACCCCAATCCAAATTATATTCTTCTGTTATTATTTCTCCAAGCATACTATTCTTTTCTATCAGTGCATTTATAATAATTCTAACGATAAATTTGAGTCCTTATTTCTAACAACTGTTCATCTCTCTTACCCAGCAGGAAGCTCCAAGAAAACAGAAACCATATCCTTCACTATTATCATTTTTTGAGGTATTATTTACCTACAAAAAAATAAATCTTAAGTATACACGTCAATGGGTTCTTTTGTATGTATACACCGATGTATCTATCTCCCAGATCAGGATACGAATATTTCCACAACTCCAGAAAGTTCTTTCATGTCACTTCCCAGTCAATATTCTCAACTCCAGATATAACCACTAAGAGGGTACTTCAAAAAGTTCATGGAAAAGTAGAATTAAAAGATAATACAACCTTTCCATGAACTTCTGGAAGTATCCTTGCATTCTGACTTGTATCACTGTAGATTAATTTTACCTGTTCTTGAACTTCATATACATAAGAACAATATGTATACTCTTCTGTGTCTGGCTTTTTTACTCAACATAAATGTTTGAGGTTTATTCATAGTTTTCTGTGTCTCTTTTTCCCTACCATGTATAGTATTTCATTACATGAATATACACAATTTGTTTACTATTCTCCTGTTGATAAATATTTGAGTCAATTATAGTTTTAACCCAATCAATAAAGCTACTATGAACAACCTTGTAGAAGTCTTTTTATGACATATACATTCATTTCTTTGGGTATATATCTAGGGTGGAATTGCTGACTCATAGGGTAGGTATACATTTAACATTAGTACATACTGCTAAGCAGTTTTCCAAGATTGTTGTGCCATTATGTACTTCCCCCAGCAGTGACGGAGAGTTCTAGTTGCTTCACATCCTCGGCAGTACCTGGCATTGCCCATATTTTTGGTTTTAGCCATTCTGTTTAGTGTGTTGTGGTACCTCACTGGGGTTTCAATTTGTATTTCCCTGATGAGTAATTACATTGAATCACTCTTTCAGGGTGATCTTTTCTGTATTACTGGAAGCAGAATTATTTGTTGGCTGAGCAGAAGTTTGTATGGTTAAGTATAAATGCAGATCTAATGAAGTTTATATTTCATATGCTCAGCTGGCCTGGTTTGCAAGAGCTCTTTGTTCACACTAAAAGCAAAGCATTTCTATTAGAAATTTTGCCTTTAATTTCCATGACACGTACAGAATACTCTCACTGGAAGGGATTTTCCTTGGGCCAGGTTTGTTTCCATCAAGAGCTTCTGTTGGATGGTGTACTTTGTTGAATAGTGTCCCCCCAAAACTCATATCTACCTGGAACCCCAGAATGTGACATTATTTGGAAATAAGGTTTTTGCAGATGTAATTAGCTAAGTTGAGAGGTCACACTGGATTAGGGTAGGCCCTAAATCCAATGACAAGTGTCCTTATAAGAAGGCCATGTCAAGACACAAAGACACAGAGAAACAAGGTCATGTAAAGATGGAGGTAGAGACTAGACTGATACTGCCACAGGCCAAGGAACTCCAATGATTCCTGGGAGCCACCAGAAGCTAGGAAGAGGCAAGAAAGGTCCTTTCCTGGAGCCTTCAGAACATGCCCTGATGACACCTTTATTTCAAGCTTTTAGCCTCCACAACTTTGAGAGATTACATTTCTATTGTCTTGAGTCACCCAGTTTATGCTAATTTGTTACAGCAGCCCTAGGAAACTAATAGAGATGGCTTTATGGAGAAGTCCACATCCACGGTATTGGCACAGGGTCAGCTAAGAATTCTTAAAAGTACCACGCGGTGTGCTGATGTGGAAGCTCCCCGGTGGAAAAGCCATGCTTCAGATGTGATACTGTTTTTTGGTTAAACTGAATAATCTGATGGTGCCAATGAGAACATCTTTGATATCAAGATTCACTGAATATCCAAGGATGAGGTCAAACAATATTTCTGGGTTTCATGGGCTCTCAGGAGCCAATTCACTACTGTTGAAGACTTTGTTTCATTTGCCTCAAAGGAGAATGTAAATCTCAAGATAGAGCACAGCGCCTGGCATGAAGAAAGTGAGTAAACGTTGCTCAATACACTTTGTAACAGATGAGTCTCTTTCAGTTGTCAAGTGACAGAAGCCAGCACAGACTTACTTTTACTAGCTCCTATTACCGTGAAGACCAGGACACAGCTTGTTTCTGACCGGGCTGCTCCCGGGGGCTCGTAACATGCTCTCAAAGAACTGTCTTTCCACTTCTCAGTTGCATTTCAGTTTCATTCTTGGGAAGATTTTCCTCACCACTCCTTGAAAAGGCAAAGGCAGCCACCAGCAGCTCTAGTTATGTAATCCTACAGTTAACAATCCTAATGAAGAGAAAGGTGTGCTTATTAGTGGTACCAGAAAAAGTCCTGGGTAAGGCTCTGATTTGCCCTGTTTGAGAACCAATAACTGTCACCAAAGTGACGGAGAACTCTGAACAAGCCCAGGTCCCATAATGACTGAACCACAAAGATTGAAAATGGGACAGATGTTTCTCCCAGCAGACATCGGCAGACAAAACACATATCCATCACATGCATAAGATGTCATTTGGAGTCATATTTGGTATCTGGAATGGATTGCCACTGCTGGTAATTGTTTTTTTTTTTTTTTTTTTTTTAAAAAAAAAAAAAAAACAGCCTCCCCTTATTGCCTCCAGAAGTTTCATTCTTATTAACCATTCAATGTCAGGAGAAAGCAGATCATCAGCACCAGTCCTTTTCTGAAAAAAACTTCCCTGAGCTAACTCCATCCAAAGTCTAGTAGGATACAACTACAGGATCTAAAAAGGAATAGAGATACTAATGGGAATTTCAAGGAATAAAAGCATTAACATTGAACCTCACTGGTTCCTCGTACACACAAAAGACCCATTTTAAGATTGGCAGAGAGATTAGCATTGCAAGAACTATCCAGACTTCCGAACTCTGAATGAAATCAAGCAGGGTAATAAGTTTGAAAACAGAAAGAAATCTATGCTGGGGGAATCAAATTAAGCTTTATGTGATGATTGAGAACAGATTCTCTGGTCTCTATAGGACAGGAATTAGTCACACTAACTTTTCAACTATAAAAATAAACAGGACTTGGAATATAAGCAGGTTTATTTTATGTTAAAAAGGAAAGATAGAGTTAGAAATTATTAACGGCTAGCATTTATTATGATATTATACATCAGGTTCTATGCTAAATGCTTTATATGAAATGTTTAATCCTCCCAACATCCCTATATGGCAGATACTCATATCATATCCAAGATAATCCTAGGCTTTTCCAGCCAGCAGTTTACAAGTTTTCTTTTAATTAAAAATTTTAAATTTCCATCCCTTTGAGCATAGAATGGGAAGCAAAAGCCCCTCTGCTGCATGTGGATCACAGATGGATAAACCCAGTTACATAAGCGAGCAGAGGAGCCTCACCTGGGCCTGGCCCAACACCCAGGGGGTGCTCAGTCTACTTACTTGTGCTCATTCCGTTGCCTCTTCTGTCTCTATATCTGTTGTACCAGCCTTGTAAACAACAACAACAACAACAACAACCCTCATAGAGACAGTGAGAGTGAGCTGTCACAGCAAAGCAGCAATAGAGCAGAAAGATGAATACACTCCCGGGGGGCAAGTCCCGGGAGCCCAGTGGCTGCTGGCTCTGGAGAGCGATGCGAACCAGGCCTGCTGGTGGCTGCCAGGAGCCCTCCTGTGCCATCTTGCTGATGTTTCTCAGAGTGAATACTTTATGTCTGGGTTCTCTCAAAACAGAGGATCTCTCTTTCTCCAGTGTTTCTCAGGGATCCCTGAGCCTCTGGCTGATTACAAGAAGTCATCCTCTTATTTCAGAAATAATTTTTGCATATCTAAATGTCCATTAATTGTTGAGACTTGGGTCTGTGAAACAATCCTGGACTATGTTATGACTCTGGAAAATTCTACCACAAAGGCCCTTTCCCTGACTCTGTCTATGACTACAAAAATGATTATTTTTTAACTCCACAAAAAGATATGTGCTCATTTTATAAAAATTAGAAGATGACAAGTAAGGGCCGGCCCGGTGGCACACTGCTACAGTGCGCCACTTGGGAGCGCGGTGGCGCTCCCGCCAAGGGTTCGGATCCCACATACAGACCGGTTCCCGCTCACTGGCTGAGCGAGGTGCGGGTGCAACACTGAGGGTTGCGATCC
>NW_007734321.1:55314-62560 GCF_000696425.1 Galeopterus variegatus | reverse complement strand
CAACCCCCTGCACTAAGAGGCTTGATCAAACTAGTGTGGCTTCTAATGCCCCCCCCCCCCCCCCACCTTGAGTTCCTCTTTGGAAAAGCTCAAGGCTGCCAAGAGAATTTACAGTTTGCTCCAGTCAGCACCTAAAGACAGGCCTCTGGCCTTACTTTCTTAGAGCATTTATTTTTTAAAAAGCTTGAGACTGTGAATCCTTCCTCTTGTCTCTTTGGGAAGTATATATATCTCCTACAACCCTGGAGTGTCTTTCTCAAGGACCTGAAATCCATTCCTTTGAGATGTAATCATCAGGATGGACAGGCCCTCCCCCCCCCTTCCTGGTCTCTATGGGAGGGTAGGGGCCTAACCTTGATAAACCCAGTTAGCAGACACAGATGGCCTAATTGCATTTACATTGACTGACCCTCTTACCTGCTTTTTGTTAAGTTTTCACTTCCCTGACTCTGGTTGAGCCCCTGCTCACCCCTCGTTCCTACTCCCTCATTCTCCCTTTAAAACACCCAGTCACCTTCCTGCAAGTCGGAATGGAGCCTGGCTCTTTCCCCCACTGCAGTTGTTATTGAGTAAAATCTGTTTCTACTGCCTTGAACTAATGACCAGCTATGTTTATCTTTGCAGGCCCACCTGTCCCAACAATCCTGGCTTTCTCAGCTGAGATCCCAGACTAGAGAGTGAAGCTATCTGAGACCATTCAGCTTTAATCAAGCCAGCCCAGGAGAACCCCTCAACCCATAATAAATGAGAAATAATAAGGTTTGTTGTTGAATCCACCAAATTTTGGGGTGGTCTATTACATAGCAAGAACTAACTGATGGGATTTTTAAATTGTTTTTTTCCCTGCAAACTCATGTTATAGAGCAAGTTAAATTTATGTTTCTATTCCACTTGTTATGATGAACCTAAGAGCCCAAATATAAGTGTGCAAACTAAATCAACTAGTGGGGTTTCCCTGCAAACTCATGTTATAGAGCAAGTTAAATTTATGTTTCTATTCCACTTGTTATGACGAACCTAAGAGCCCAAATATAAGTGTGCAAACTAAATCAACTAGTGGGATTGGATTGCATAACAAAATGCAGGGCAGGTGGATTCTGAAAATCATTAATTTAAACTATATTCCAGGTTAAAATAGGCAATTTCACTAGGGGTAATAAATATTCACCCTCCAGGTGAAATGGACTGGCAGCAGGCTGAGCATTCCAGGTGCCTTAGTCCACTTGGGCTGCTATAATAAAATACATAGACTGGATAGCTTATTAACAACAGAAATGTGTTTCTCACAGTTCTGGAGGCTGGGGAGTCCAAATTCAAGGCTTCAGTAGATTTGGTGTCTGGTGAGGGCTCCTTCCTGGTTCATAGATGGTACCTTATTGCTGTGTCCTCACATAGTGGAAGAGGTGAAAGACTGCCCTAGAGCCTCTTTTATAAAAGCACTAATCCTATTTATAAGGGGTCCACCCCCATGGCCTAACCACCTCTTAAAAGGCCCCATCACCTAATACCATCACCTTGGTGGTTAGGATTCCAATACATGAATTTTGGAGGGACACAAACATTTAGACCATAGCAATACCTATCTTATTCTATTCGATTATTTCTTGAAGATTCCTACAGAGTTATAACACATTGGTGTGTTGCAACTAGATGCAAAATGGGTTATAAGTAACTAATTACTACAGCTGTTACTAGTATGTGCTAATATTACCAATGGCTGATTTAAAAATTAGAGTGGTCTCCAGGTTCTCCCAATTGAATGACTATTCTAACTCCTTTGCATTTGGAAGTGCTTTCAGGAGTGGATGTGAAGCTGGTGTTGCAGAGAATGCAACAGGAATTGCATGTTGCTGCATAGGGGCCATGTAGTAAGAAAAAAGATTCAGAACTTGAGTCTGGTCTGATTGATTGCCATGCCTGCCAACAGTGAGGCAGGTGGCATTGCCTTGGTGCTGCCTGACTCTGTACTGATCAATACCTGAGCATGTTTGTCATTTTCTACTAGGCTGGGCATAAATCTTATTCCTTCACAGTGTCCACATTTTACTGTAGCTGAGAAGACCTTAACTGTTTTGTTTTTTAGCAAAATGCACAAATGCAGTAAAGTAAAAGTAAAGCTGCATCTTGAGCTTCATAATGATTCTTGAAGTATTTGCTCATAAAACTGACTCAGCTAAAAATATATCATGGGACTTGATGACTAGCTGAAGGTGAGAGAAGGGGATGGTGATAGATGGAAATGTCTTAACTGCCCTGAGATGCTTAGTAGGCTTCTATGAGGGAAACACTTTATTTGTGACCTGGAAGATCAGTGGACTTATGTAATTTATTAAATCAACCAAGTTTGGAAATGTTAGCTACATAGATGAAATGATTAAAATGAAATTGAAGATATGAGAATCCTGGACCACCAACAACTATTTTTCACTGCAGGAAAGATACGAACCAAAATCTAGAAGTCACGCTGATCTGAAATGCTGACTCTGTAGATGGGAATACCCCCAGAATTTGGCAAGGACAGAAAAATATTAATTAATTTATGCATTGGCATAAAATACATAATTTGTAAACCACTTGCTTTCTGTTTATAAAGATTCTTTATATATAGCATTACTAGAATGTTCACTGTATTCAAAATTGAAAGTGATATTTGTATAGTGTCATTTTCTACAATTATGCTACTCTATGTATTACATAGGTTATTCACCTAGCATACATTTATTAAGCACCTGCTATTTTCCAGCTACTGTACTGAATGGGAGAGCAATTGGAGTTAGGTCATTGTCATGCATTATAATAAGTGCTGTCGCAGAGAGAAGTAAAACTTCTGTGGGAAGAGAAAAATGCTTTTGTATTCATTCTATCCTTAATTTCTTACAAACGTGATCCTGTCACGCAATTATTATTCCATTTTATAATCAGAGAAATTGAGGCAATAGCATTGATCCCACTTCATTTATACTTATTGAGCACTTGCTAAATGCTTGGGCTTGGCATTCATTTTCTCATTTAATGTTCACATTAATGCTTAAGGTTTGAAGAGATTCATTCATTCAACACTGAACACCTGTTGTTTCCCAGGTGCTGGAAATACAAGGTTGAGTAAGATTCAGTCTTTGCCTTCAAAGAGTTTTTAACCAAATTTATAAGTTACTAGCGAAAGACCCTGCAGCTAGTAAAGGCAGACCTGGGATTTAAACACGAGTCTGCCTGACTCTGGTACTTATGTTCATCCCACCATGCCCAACAAACATTTGCTGACATATTCACTCACTCACTTGATATATCAGGTTCTAGGCCAGGTAACAAGGCCAGGAAGTCACCAGGGGATCAAACAGCTGGGAACTGACCTAAGATCTTTTATACCAATCCAGTGTACTCCCTTTCACATCACTGCAGCCCTTGGGACCCCGAATTGGGCAAACCATGGGGAAAGACTGGGTGGAGTTGGGGTGCGTGGTCTCACCTGGTTCTGAGGCACCACTCAGAAGTGGGCAACCCTTTCCCAGTCTGACTGAGAGTCCACTGGCCACATTCCCTCCTGCTGCTGGAAAGGGGTACCCACATCATCCCTCATCCTTTGCTTCCCCTTCCTGGGCTGCCTGGAAGACTTCAGAGACTTAGTGTAGGCTTTTCTTATTTATTCTTGTCTCCTGGAGGTTTCACTTATGTGTACTTTTCAGTTTCCAAAGTGTTGAAAGATGTATTGTCTTTTTATTTTCCAGGCAGCTTACTGCAGAGCTACTCACAGAAATAACACATTTAGAAAAGGGATTGCTACAGAGGTGGCATGCACTTTAATTTAGAATCATCCTTGTTATGCTGGTAGAGTTGTGAGTCTTGTCTTGCCTAATGAAGGTTGCAGCAAATATAATTTTTGGCTGGGTTTTTACATTTTTAGAAGGAGGTTTAGGATTGTTTAAATACAGATTAAATCCATTTAATTGAGTAAGCATTTTAAGGTCTGCTGAAGTGTAACCATCAATAATGGAATCTCCTTGTGTGCAGACTGAGGGGACGGTGGGGGTGAATAAGGCAGTCTGTGCCATCTGAGAGCCTCTGATTTAATTGGTTAGTGTAGTGATTGAGAGGAGGGGTTGGCAAATTTTTTACTGAAGAGGGTCAGAGAGTAAATATTTTAGTCTTTGTGGGCCATGCAGTGTCTCTCACAACTACCTAACTCTACCTTTGCAGTGTGAGAGCAGCCATAGACAGTAGCAAACAAATGGGTATGGTTAAGTTTCAATAAAACTTTCCTTATAAAAACAAGTAGTGGGCCAGAGTTGCTCATGGGCCATAGTTTGCTGACCTCTTGTTTAAAACAACATCTCTACCATCGGAACGCCCATTTACTTTTCTGGTTCTGTCTCTAACTGTGGGAATTTGGGCAATCCACTTTATGCCTCCAAGTCTCAGATTTCTCATCTATACAGTGGGGTAGTAAAAACAGTTGCTTCATGGGTTTTTCTAGACTGAATGAGATGGGGCTTACTCAAGGCAGTGCCTGGCTCCTGATAAGAACTCAAACAATGTTAACTATCACTACTAAGTCAGGGGCCCAATCACAAGCCTCTCTCTGGTGAGGACATATAGCAGTGATATCAGCTACAGGAGCAGAGAAAGAGACCTTAAACTATAAAGTATTGTAAACAAGTTCTCTTCCAAGTGGGTCTACCTCTGAGGTAAGGCCCTTTTGAAAAGGGGTATAAAGACCAAATAGCCTTCTGAGGCTTTCTCTAACCTCCCCAGACAAATGTGGCTGGCTTTTGCTCTGCTCCTATCATGCCTCGTGCAAAGCTTGGATAGAGTCTTTTGAGGTACCCCCGCAGTAACCAGTGGTCAATGTCAGCCCCTGCTCCATTGGGAGCTCCTCCTCCAGAGCAAGAGTGGCGTCTCTTCTTCTGGGTTCCCAGGACCCAGAGCAGGGCTGGGCCATGTCAGGTGACTAGTAAGTGTTGTTGAATACTTTTCAGTATTTTGGATTCAATATAGGTAAATAGCTCTGCTGTAACAACCCCAAGCTCTACAAAGTCAGTCCAATTTAGAGGGAAGGACCCAGAGCAGGGCTGGGCCATGTCAGGTGACTAGTAAGTGTTGTTGAATACTTTTCAGTGTTTTGGATTCAATATAGGTAAATAGCTCTGCTGTAACAACCCCAAGCTCTACAAAGTCAGTCCAATTTAGAGGGAGTTTTGGAAGGACCCTCCAGAAATGCCACTAACACCCTATTCCTTTTCACTGTAGCTCATAAATTGGATCTTCAACACTCTGTATATTTGTTGTCTTTCTTTCTGAGGGATAAGACTGATCCCTGTAATGCTTAGAAGACATTCTTAAATAAGCAATGGCCCTCTGATTATTAAATAATCTCTTACTCATAGAAATAACAAACAAGCTAAAACTCCAGAGTCGGACAATCTGAGCTTGGCAATTCTATGGTGGATGAAGGCCATGCCACTGTGCACAGACCCAGATAAACAAAGCATGGGCAAGCCAGACAGCCAGGGCTTTCCATCACACACTCCGTAGGCAGTCTCCAGTGCCTTTTTGGCAGAGTGTGGAAGGGCAGTGCCAAATGGGGACACAGCTGACATCCACCTCAGTTCTAACAGACACCGAGCAATAGACCCTGGCACCTGGTTCATCTCTTATTCAAATTGCTTTTGAAAGCCCCGGGTAGGAAAGGCCAACAAATAGTAACATAATGTGCTATTGGCCTTGGCCAAATGCACTTCAGCTGTCTGCCTCTCTGTTGTGGTGAGTCATTCTAGACGGGGGAGCAGGGAGTGGGAGGGAGGCCTCTTTACAAAGAGTGCAGAGGAACTGGGGCCACCACATCCTAGTTCTTTGTGCAACCTGGGCATTTTTGTTCACTTCTGGCTGTGCCACAGAATCAGAAATGTAGCAGAAGGGAAGAATGAAGGTCTGGAAAAGGAAGAACAGAACTAATAGGTACCAGTCCATGGCAAGCATAGTGCTAGGTGCTGATACACACGATCACACTGAATCCCAAATTATAAAATTACATATTTATAAGTGGTAAGTAATAGTTCACCTAGTGAGCATTTTATACCTATCCTTAGCACAGTTTCTGTCTCTAGAGCCAGACTACTAGGATTTTAATACTATTGCCAACACCTCCCAGCTGTATGGCTTTGGGCAAATCACTACATCTCTCTCAGCCTCAGTTTTTTCATCTATAAAAGGGGGATTTGAATAGTGTCAACCTCATAGAGTTGTTGGATTTTTATTACTAATTAATTGATTTATTAATATTATTTTCTACATTCTAAGATGTTGAGCATTTGGGGAGGAGGGGGAGAGGTGAAGGGGGAAGGAAAAAAAGTAGGAGGAGGAGGGACATGATCGAGACCCGTGACACTCCCCTCATTCCTGCAAGGGAGACTGGGGGGCTTCCAGCGGTGGCTTGGTCATTGCTGGGCTGGATGCAGATGTCAGGGGGGTGTCACTGAGGCCCTTGGCCCCTATTGCCCTGGATCAGGAGCCCAGGGTGCTTCCTGCTGTGGCTTGGTGGTCGTTGCTGGACTGGTTGTGGGTGTCAGGGGGCCGTGGCTGTGTTGGGAGGATTAAGTGAATGAATGTATATGAAAACCTTAGCACAGTGCATGGTCCTTAACTGATGCTCCATAAATGCTAGTTGCCTTTATCATGGAAGACATTCCATAAACTCCTTTTGGGGTGCTTGTGTTGCTCCTTCTCCTTGATTTTCACACTTGCTTGGATTTCTGGTTCCACAGATGTAGTTGAAACCTTGATTTGAATTGCTTCTGACTTCTTGGTTTTGACCGACGGGTTTTGCTGTCAGATCGGTTCATTTCTGCTTGATTTTTCTCTATGGTCCTGGATTCTGTTTACAGCCTCAAAGCTAACTTGGAGATCACTAGCCCAACTCTAGTCTAGGCTGTGATCGCTGCTCCAGAAGAAAGGGAGAGAGAGGGGACTGCGATGAGGCGGGACTGGACCCATCCAGCTCTGACCTGGCGACAGCGCCATCTACAGGCTGGAAGTGAGTGAGGCGCAGAGAGCGGACAGGAAGATCAGTACTCCCAGGTGCTCCACAAATCTGTGCTTGTGATATTTGGTCATGTCTTCTCTCTTCCTGCTCCCCAATTTCTGCATTCTGACATTCTATCAATGCTTACTGCTCTGGACCGGTAACGTGAGCCTTTCAGTCCTGAAAAAGGCACTGAGGTATGTTGATGGAGTGTTTTCCGTTATAGTCATT
>NW_007734321.1:51831-54860 GCF_000696425.1 Galeopterus variegatus | reverse complement strand
GGAAGATCAGTACTCCCAGGTGCTCCACAAATCTGTGCTTGTGATATTTGGTCATGTCTTCTTTCTTCCTGCTCTCCAATTTCTGCATTCTGACATTCTATCAATGCTTACTGCTCTGGACCGGTAACGTGAGCCTTTCAGTCCTGAAAAAGGCACTGAGGTATGTTGATGGAGTGTTTTCCGTTATAGTCATTCTAATATCAGGTTAGGATTACATTTTTTACACAATCAGATTTTTCTTTATTTAAATTAGTTTTTAATGACAAAAGCAGTATAAATGTACATGGTTAAAAGTTCAAACTGATCAGAGGATAGAGAAATATAAAAGCTCCTCTCCAACTTATACCTACTTGCATATCCCACCCCTTTCTGGGAGATACCCACACTGTATTGTGTGTGCTTCTAGAAAATTGTTTGCCAAACGTGAAATTTATGCAAAAATATGCATTATGGATCCCTTTTTACACAAACGATATGTTATAATACATACTGTCCTGCATAAGGACACTTCTTTTAATGAAACTGTATCTTTGTCTCATTTTAAAAGATGAATAGAGACTGAAGGAGAAACAAAGACATTCAAAATACCACTTGTCAAGCTGGGCTGATTCTTCTAACATTATTGATATATGACTCATTCTTCCCAAGGTAATAAAATTCTGTAGTTTCAGAAAAGGTCATTTAAAACCAAAGGAAAACTTTGGTCTTAAATAAGGATTTGATAGTACCTGTACATGGAAGGCACTTACCAAATGTTAGCTATTGTTAGTGCTGTTATCATTACTGTTATTAGTATATTCTAGAAGGGAAGGCTGCCCAAGAAGAGCTGATTACCCGTTTTTTTGTGCCACCACTGTCCCTTGTATATACACTACAGTCACATCTATAGTTCTAGATTTGTAGTTGTGGGTTTGTTTTCATTTCGATTTATTTCTTTTTCAAGTCCTCTCTTGAATAAGCTCTCTAGTACCTGGTATATAACCAGGCAATCAATCTTTTCACTCTCAACCCCCTTCTAAACATGCAGTTTCCATTCTTAAATATAAACAGGCAGCCAAGGATCACCAGATTTGACGAAGGTTAACATATAGGATCTAGGAAATAGGAAACCCAACATGGAAAAGAGATGAAGAAAATGACCAGGATGATAGAAGTAAATTCCAAGACCATAGCTCTGCAGCAGACCAAGAAAGAAAGCAGAGGAGACGGAACAAGAGGCCAGATGATGTCTCCAAGGAAAAAGTGTAACTAATAGGTTACCTAGTGTGTTTGACCACATTGAGGGGAACTTTACAGATTTGTCAGTGACTCTGGCTATAAATTAATGATATGTACATAACAAAAACCCTAGGGAATCAAAAAACAGCTCAATCATTAACTCCAGGAAAAAGCAAAAAGTTCTACAGGAAAAAAGTTTAATAGACAATGCTGTATAGTCATAAAAATGTAAACTAGTAATTAACAAAATAGTAATTTAACAAAACTTGAGATATAAACATAGTTGGAAGACAGTAGAAAGGGTAAATTGAGATGTCAGAGAAATAGAATAAAGCTTATTTTCTAGAGTGTAAAGCCAATAGAAAGATCTATAAAACTGAAAAAAAAAGAAATATCTGTAAAAGCATATTACTTAGTATGGAAGTTCCTCAAAAGTCTAAAAATAGAATTGCCATATGATTAAGCAATTCTACTTCTGGCTGTATATCCAAGAGGATTAAATGCAGGATCTTGAAGAGATATTTTCACACACATGTTCACTGCAGCGTTATCTACAATAGCCAAGAAGTGAAAGCAACCCAAATGTCAGTGGGTAAATGAACAGATAAAGAAAATGTGGTATATATACAATGGAATATTATGCAGCCTTAAAAACTAAAACCTGTCACATGCTGCAACATGGATTAAACTTGAAGACATCATGCTAAGAAAAATGAGCCAGTTGCCAGTTACAAAATATAATAATAATGATGATGATGTATGATTCCACTTACATGAGGTACCTAAAGTAGTCAAACTCATAGAAACAGAAGGTAGAATTGTGGTGGCCAGGGCTGGAGATAGGGGAAGGTGGAGAGCTGTCCAATGGGTACAGAGTTTCAGCTTTGCAAGATGAAAAAGTTCTAGAGACCTGTTGCTCAGCGATGTGAATACAGCTAACACTACTGAACTGTACTCTTAAAAATGGCTAACAGGGTAAATTTTATTTTTTTTAACCACAATTTAAAAAAATTAATTGAACTGTACAGTTAAAATATGTGCAATTTACTGTATGTAAATGATATCTTAATTTGAAAAGAAAAAAGAATATTAGTTACAGAAAACACTAGAAAAAATAGCTCTTTAAAGAAACCTCTTCAAGAGTCATCTCTGGTGATGGGAACGGGTGGGACAGGGGCTACTATTTCACATTACAAATCTTTGAATGTTAAATTATGTTCATATATTACCCAGAAAAAAATATCAAATTGAAAAATTCATTTGAGGATATAAAAAAATGAAGATTTCTATAGAAAAATGGGTCAAGATTATGATTCAGGAAAGAAGTAAAAAGAGCTAATGAAAATGAGGAAAAAGTGTTCAGAGAAATCCAGTGACATACCACTTTTCTTGTAAATATTTATTATTTCCAGTAACAAATATTAATCAAAATCAATATTATTCAACAATGTATGGATGGAATGAGATGAACAGTCGCACACGTTGTTGGTGAAACCCTCCAAGAGGGCAATTTGGGAATGTGTATTAGGATCCTTAAAGATATTCATACCACTTCACTCAATGGTTCTATTCCAAGAATTCTTCTCAAACACAAAATTAAAGAATTAAAAATTTAAAACATAGGTACAAAAGGATTCATCACTGCACTAATACTTCCAATGTTTTATTATAAAAAATTTTAAAAATACAAAAAAGTGGAAAGAAAAGGACAATGAACTCCCATATGCTGTCCACCCAGATACATTTCGCCATATGAGGGTACTTCAAAAAGTTCATGGAAAAATAGAATTAAAAGATAATATGAATCTTTC
>NW_007734321.1:49814-51144 GCF_000696425.1 Galeopterus variegatus | reverse complement strand
ACTTCAAAAAGTTCATGGAAAAATAGAATTAAAAGATAATATGAATCTTTCCATGAGCTTTCTGAAGTACCCTCGTATTTGAAAATAAGTTGCCAACATCATGACATTTTGCCCCTAATATCTTGCATGCCAGCACTATTTATAATAGCAATTTTTAGAAAAAAAATCAAATGCACAACAGCAAAGGAATGTTATATAGATTATAGGATAAGTATGCAAATATTGAAAATGATGTCCATGATACACTTTTAATTACCTTGAAAATGCTTATAGTATATAGTTAAATAAATAAAGCAAAAGTTAAATGATATGGCCTTGACTATAAAACACCAGCAGTTCACAGTGATTATGTCTGGGTATTGGGATTATAAATAATTTTTACATACATATAATTACATATATATGTAGTTTTTAGTAATAATAAACAACAAAAATTCCCAACTAACATTTTAGAGAAAAAAAAAAATTCCAAAGGAGTGATTTGTTCATTTAACAAATATTACCCAAGGGGTTCTTTCCCACCACATGCAATGCCATTGTGCACCATTTCTGGTGAAAATACGAGGGTACTTCAAAAAGTTCGTGCAAAAGTATAACCAAAAGATAATACGAATCTTTCCACGAATTTTTTGAATCACTCTCGTACTTCACTACTAAATTATTCATACTAATACCATTTCTGAGATCAAAATACCAGTCTGCAGAAGCTTTAGTAAAGTGTGTGGCGAGTTCCTCTAGCTTTCTGTGGATCGTTCCCCTTTGAGAGAAGAGTGTAGGCTGCTCATCATTTATCAGAAACTGAGAGTGAGCGCCTATCTGGGTCAACCCAAGACTGTGTTCATTACTATTTCTTCCAACTTCTGATGACGCTGGAAATTGTCCTGAACTCCAGCTTGTTCTTCTGGATTGGTCTGCTCGCCTCTACTCTTGCTAACATCTATTTGGGTTTCAGGACGCACCTCACTTACGCTCCCTGTGGGGCATCTTGGCTGAATCCCTAGTACCTGATACCCCAGGAGAATGAGCAGGATGCCCCTCCCACCTCGGTTTCCCCCGTACTGCGCATGCCCTCCCGCAACCTGGACTTGTCACGTGGATTCCTTTCCTGCCTCCCATGCTAGACTCTTATTAGCTCTTGAGCACAGTCCTTGCTTGACCTCGGCTTCCCCAGGACCTGGAAGAGAATGGGGCTCAGCCACTAGGACTTCGAATGCCTACTATGTTTCTTACAAAATCATTCCCCTTTTTTTCTGAAACTCTTTGAAATGACTCCAGAAAATCCCGTCGGCTTGTTGGAGTTTTTTTTCTTTTCTTTTTTTTAGGTTTATTG
>NW_007734321.1:15627-45627 GCF_000696425.1 Galeopterus variegatus | reverse complement strand
ATCTCACTGCTCAGAAGAGATGGTCTTTGAGTAATCCTTTGCAGCTCTGTCACCCAAGGGAAAAGGGGTGACAAATCCGTGGGGGGCAAAGCAACAAAATGGTGCCCTGTGTGAGGAAGTTCTCCATGGATCAGAGACTGACCTGCCAAGCATTGGAGAGGAAAAGGATGTTCAGCTTATCCCAATAGGGGAGTCCCATTAAACGGAGATGCATCCCAGTAAGGGAACACAGGTGGCTTTCGATTTGCATGCCTGTGGCAGGTCAAAGTTAGATCTTTTCAACCCTGAAGGTATTTTTTCCTTCTTTTTACTTTTAAAATATGGATGATTCATTACCAAAAGGGGAGACTGAACATACATTATATCTCCAGTGTCTCTTTAAAGCAGCAGGCTGTAAGTAACTGAATGATAGCTTGTAAAACTGTTAGTGAATATTAAACAACCATGTCCTTGATACCTCAAGGAAGGGAGCCTTAACATAAAAATTTGGGAACAAATTGGTCACTGGCTAATTATGCAATGGGCCTCATTAAGGCTTCACACCTAATAACTAGGAATCTATGTCAAGTTGCTCTGAGACCTATCCAAGACTTTAACAAAAAACTAAGACGTGTTTATGTCACCAAAAAAGGATAAAACTTAATCTTTGCCAGTGACTGAGAGAACTTTAAATTGGACAATCTAAAGTAAAGGAAGTTAATATTTCTTTACAGTGTTGGTATTGTTTGAGCATGTTTTTCTTATCTGCATGATGCTTCTCTCCTCTCTTAAAAGCAGTGGTTCTTTTCTCAACTTCATGTGCTACTCTTTTTCTCTGAAGACTCTGGAGTTTTATGAAGAAAAGCAGCCATGGCACCAACCAGACCCCTTTTGGGTCTACTGCTCTTTTCCCAAAAACTTCAAGCATCAAATGGTTTCATCTCTAATTGGTGGCTCAGCTCTTGAGCTCAGTAACCCATTTAAAAAACAAAAACTAGACTAAAATCTACCCGTTTAACTACACGGTCTCAAATTTTCTGGCATCCACTTGGTTATCTTTTTTTTTTTTTTTTGTCTTTTGTCTTTTTGTTCCGTGTCCGGCAACGGATCGCAACCCACAGTGTTGCCCCCGTACCGGACCAGGGACCGGCAACGGGATTGCAAACCTCGGTGTTGCTCCCACGCCTCGCTCAGCCAGTGAGCGGGAGCCGGTCTGTATGTGGGATCCGAACCCTCGGGCGGCAGCGCTGCCGCGCCTCCTAAGTGGCGCACTATCCAGTGCGCCACTGGGCCGGCCCCCACTTGGTTATCTTCAACAGACTTCTAAATTCTCTTCTAGTCTCATCTGTGTATTTCTTCACAAAATCCTACGGTAGAATCCTATGCTATTTTCTCAAAAGGAAGAAAGTCTTCTCTGCACCTTCTTGAAAAGGCTTGCATACTTTGCTTTACAATGTAAATTTCTTATCTTAAACAGGGCGAGGCCTCACTGATAAGTCTTTTAACAAAACATGATCTAAACCTGACTGTCCTTTTTACTAGTGAGCTTTTCTATTACATTATAAACAAAACCTATAAGATCCTTATTTGTTCTTGTTGTTTATGTCTGCATATATGCATATGTAAAATGTATGTTATGTCTACATGTTCATGTCTATATGTGTTTGTGTGCCTGCATGGTACCAAATTGGCTTATAATTAATGCACACTCATTAAATAAATAAGTATACTTTTCAAGTTAATGTGACAAATTTTCTAAAGTTTTGATAAATATACTTTCAAAATTTGATTTAAACCTTTTACCTAAGTTTGTCTCTAGGTCAACATGTCTCCTTGTTATCTCAGCTCTGCCTCCTGGCCATGCTGGGAGAAACAATATCTTTTAAACATTATCTTTGTAAATACCACCCTCTGTCTTTAGCTCCACATGGCTCCAAATGCCACATGGAAACCTGGGACCCAGGAGCCCATGGTGCTTCCTGCGGCAGCTTGGTTATCATCACTGGGCTGGTTGCGGGTGTCAGAGGGGCGTGGCAGAGGCCCAAGGTCCCCCACCACCCAGCTCAGGAGCCTGGGGCGCTTTCTGCGGTGGCTTGGTGGTCATCGCTGGGCTGGTTGTAGGTGTTGGGGGAGAGGGGACATGGCTGAGGCCCTTGGCCCCCCTCTGCCTGGGCTCAGGAGCCCAGGACACTTCCTGTGGTGGCTCAGTGGTCATTGCTGGGCTGGTTGAGGGTGACGGGGGGACATGGCCAAGGCCCAAGGCCCCCACCACCCTATCTCAGGATTATCATATACATATGGATGTATATGATTACAACTGACAAAGAGTAGTGACAATAAGAGATTTAAAAGATCCCTGCAAGACTTCACAGGGGAGATGGGACTTAGGCCTTAAAGCTAGGTAGGATTTAAACTGTCAGAGAAGAATAATCTTCCATTCTCTCTTCATCACTGGAATCCACAACAAATATTACCCCATGGGACTCAGCAGAGTAATCCTTCAAGATTCCCCGAACTTTTTTTCCACCTCCCAAGTCAAAGATGGTGACATCAAACTTTCCTTGTCTAAGGTCAGTTTTGGAAAATTCAACAGTAGGAGCTACATCTTCAGGGCACTCTCCTTGGATTCCCTTTGCTGTTGCTGGTTTACCAGCATTTTCAAGTCCCACCATCACAAGAGTCACCTTTCTGACGGGCTCCCACCACTGCTTGAAGCAGCTGTATCAACTGGCCAACAGACTGAACGTCCTTCTTTTAGTAAGTGATCTCTTTAGGAAACTAAGTTCATTATGATGTGTTTCACCAAGAGGCTCAAGTTTTGGAAGTCCAGTGACGTTGGGGGTTCCCCAGACGACAGGAGGAGGAGGAGGGGATGGTGTTGGACTCTTAGGGGCAGAGTCATCTGTATTTACTGGTTCTACCTGGTGACTCCTTTTCATTCTCAGTTTCTTAGTTTTCTTTTTACCATTATCAGAGACGTACTCATTTTCTTTGCTCTTGAGAACACATACAGGACTCTGGAATTACAGCTTAGTCCTTCTGACCCTTTCTCAGCGCAGGCCTCATCCCACCTCCTTCCCCAGCCCTTGGGACTCTGAGAGGACGCGTCATCACCTCGTCAGCCCAGCGGAGGGTGCTGGGGCAGACGCGGAAGTTCTGCGGCACAGGCCCAGGCGAGCGCCGCTGCTCCCCTGAGGCGCTGCAGGAGGCTGGAGGACGATGAGACCGACAACCGCACACAACGGACGTTACTCGGAGCCTGTCTGAGGTACTGTGAGCGCTGCTGCGCCTGCGCGGGGCGAGGGTGCACGGGTGCGCATGCGTGGAGCGTAGGCCCCGTGGAAGCCGGAAGTAACTTTAATTGTGACGTCAAAGGGAAACAAGAGTTTATGTAAGATTGTTTCATGAAATGTGAGATTAAGAATGTTAAAAAGAAGTGTTACTACATTACAAAATTTTAAGTAATATGTATGTCTGGGTAGCCAAATTAATAAATATAACAGGTCTATCTGCATTTCTAAAAGATTATATTCCCGTGGTAGTCACACCTTTTTTCAGTCTTCTCTGGAAAAATGAAGCCATTTCTCTTTCGCTTTGCTGCTTTGCTGCATATTCAAATGTTTGTAATACATAAAGAGTTTGGCACAAAGGAGGGAGTTAACAAATCGTAGCCCCATTTCTTTTTCCCTTCCTAATTAATGGCTCAATTCTCCGTGCCCTTTGCTGCTCAGATTCCACCAGGAGTTTGTTTGTTTTGCATTGGGTTCTCTAACAGAAGCGCCAGCATTGGGCCCAGATAAGCACTTGACTCTTTCTACCCCTGGTATGTCCTCGCTGTTTTTCTACCATGCAACCGAAGGCACAAAAGCCACACAGCTGACAGGGTGGGCTGGTAAACTGGGATGATAGTTAGCGCCGATGATTCATTTTGTCCAAGAGATGGCACTCCTCAGCGGACTCTTCTCCGCTTGTCCTGTAAGGGCAGGACACCTGCAGGTTGTAGGTCAGAGCCACACAGGGAAAGGAAGGGCACAGCCTGCAGCAGCCAGGGATGCAATGGCACTCTGTGGTGGCTAAGATCAGGCTCACAGTAATGTGGCTGTTTTGGTAGAGCGCAGCCTAATTACACTAAGATCACGCTTCAGATCCCCGTCCTGGCCAGCCGCCAAAAACAACCAACCAACCAACCAAAAAAAAAAAAAAAAAAAAAAAAAAAAAAGGAAGGAAAGAAAAAAAATGCTGCTTTGGGCTTTGGGTAAATAGAATCACTGCTCTTTGCCCTTCCTAAGGAGGAATGGATCTGAATCCGGCAATAGGTTGCTTCCACTTCTAGTCTTCTCCTGCACTCCAGCTCCTCAGCAGACTTGTCATGGAACACGGGACTCATACAGGGCTCTGAGGAGCCACCAGGCGGAAAAGTTGCCATTTGGGTATCTCCTAACAGCTAGAGAAGGAAAGCAGTTGATAAGTGCAAACACTGAGACCAAGTCCATGAGTGGTCCCTGGGTTTCAAACACCGGCTAAGCCTAGAGCAAAAGTCTGAAGCCAGCTCCAAGTTAACCGGGTGACCAGTAATGCAGAGTGGTAAAGGGCTTGGGTTTGAGGGTCAGGCAGTATGTAATCTTGAGTATATTAGCTAACCATTTTGGTTTCCATTTCTTTGGATCAAAATGGGGATAATCATGCCCCCTCCCTAAACTTGTGAGGATTGAATAAGATAAACATGGAAAATGCTTAGTACATTGTCTGGCACATACCAAGTACTCTGATGGTGTTAGCTATTTTTGTTGTGTATATTACAGCCATTTATTTAAATAGCATTTGACTATGTACTAGTAATGCATCTACTAAGCAAGTGTTCTGTAGACTGACATACCCTTGCTCTTAGTACAGTGAACACATCACAAGACCTCCCTGACAAGTTCTTAGAACTTCCACTCCTAATCACTGCCTATGAAAAATAAGAAAAATAAACATTAAGTTCAAATTAAACACCAAATGCTTCACGTGGGCTTAGGGAATCAATCAATCAATTGAAATAGGATGACAAAATTCAATAAGGAGCTCTTGAGAGAAAAATGAAGGATGCTGCAAAAAATACGCAGAATTGTTTATCATTGTAGTGTTGCTTTTTTGTAATCTTGGTGGTAAGGAAATACCTTGAAGGCAAGGAGAAAAGTAGCTCAAATTCTTAGGTAAGCAGAACATTTGCCTTCATTACTCTCAGCAAGACAGATACCATTGCTGAGACTGAAGCAATAAGGTATGGTTCTAAAATCTCTGAATGAGGCACTAAAATGAAGCAATACCCTCAGGAAAGTAAAAAAGAATGCCATTATCCTCCCTTGGGCTCCTGTCCCCCAGTCACCTGGATCCTCTCCCTACAAGCAATCAGTATTAACAATTTCTTATGAATCTTTTCTGAGACATTCTGTACATAATCAAGCAAAAAACTTTTACTCTTATTTTTATAGAAGTGGTAGCACACCAAGTGCATTGTGCTGTGCTTTATTATTTCATTTAACAATATATCTTGATAATCATTGTAACATCTATACATGAGAGCTTCCTCATTCTTTTTATGGTTGCAGTGTTCTCTCATATGCGTATGCCATAAATTGTTTAATGAATCCCCTACTCATGGACATTTAGGTTGTTCCCAGTCTCTTGCTATTACAAAGAGTACTTTAATACCTGCAGCATTTCTCATCTATAGAGATAGCATTTAAAATATGTATCGGAGATAGTCTTTTGGGTGGGAGTGACAGACATTCTGAGAATCTTGTGTAAGCAGCGCCTCTGTAGTGGGTATGGTTGGTGCCCTGCTCAGATCTCCTTTACAGGCAAGTGCACCCACCCCCCACCTGTGAGTGTAGGTTGCTAACAGCTCATAGCATCTGCCTTCTCCAGAGCACCACTGTGATATTGTGATATAATAAGAAATGTATCTTTGGTCTCTGCCCCTGGTTCCTGGCACATCGCTCCTGAAACCCTTATAGATAGGGGCATGATGAAAATCTTTTGTTCTAGTAATTGGTCTTTGATCTCAGTTCCTGACACAGAGCTCCTATGACCTTCGTAATTTCCTGAGTGATAGAAGCATCTGATACAGAGCTCTTAAATCCCTTGGAATTATCTGGGTGATAGAAGCATCTTTTGTTCTAATAAGATGACTCTTGGTGGGCTCCTGGAGAACCTCAGGATGGAGGATGGGTTACTAGGAGAACCAACCATGTGATTAGGGGATTGAAACTTTTAGCCCCAGCCCCTTGACCTTTGGGAAGGGGAAAGGGGTTAAAGATTGAATTGATCACCAATGGCAATGATTTAATTAATTATGCCTATATAATTAAGCCTTCATAAAAACCCAAAAGGACTGGGAGAGCTTCTGGTTTGCTGAACTTAAAGGTTCCTGGAGGGTGATACATCTGGAGAGGGCATGGAAGTTCCACACCCCTTCCCCACTACCTTGCCCTGTACATCTCTTCCATCTGGCTGTTCATCTGTAGCCTTTGTAATATCCTTTATAATAAGTGGGTAAACATAACTGAAGTGTTACCCAAAGTTCTGTCAACCACTCTAGCAAATTAATTGAACCTGAGGAACAGGTCATGGGACCCCTGATTTATAGCCGATTGGTCAGAAGTACAGATCACAACCTAGGGCTCGTGATTGGCATCTGAAGTGGGGACAGTCTTGTGGGACTGAGCCCTCAACCTGTGTGGTTTGATGCTATCTCTAGGTAGATAGTGTCAGAATTGAATTGAATTATAGGACACCTGGTTAGTGTCAGCTGGAGAATTGTTTGTGGGGGTGTGCAGGGAGGAATCCCACACACATTTTGGTGACCAGAGGTGAGGTGTTGACTGTGAAAGAGAAGAAAAAGTGTCTATATCTTATAGCCATCAAACTCAGGAGTTTAGTCAACAAGCCCCACTGACACAGAGGCACCAAACCAGGACCAACAGTATAGTCAATTCATACTCCAGAGCACCCATGGGATCAGGCTGAAGCTGGACTTCAGCTAAGACTATATCCTCTTTTGGTTCTGTTCCCTGCTTGCTCTTGCTTTCCTTAATCCCATTTTCCTGAGATTACTCCCTACTGCACACAAATTCTTATTTTAGGCTCTGCTTCAGGGGTAACTGACCTAACTTTCCTCAAAAAAAAAAAAATAAAAATACACACACACACACACACACACACACACAGATACCCAGGACAATTTTACAAATAATTTCAGAGAATTCAATGACTTCCTGAGTTCTAGGTTGAAAAACTTTATGTGGTAACACATAGCTATACTACAAAACATCCTAAAACTATCCTTGGTCTCACAAACAGAAATGCCTTCTCACAAACGGGATTACATTTCATTCAACAATTCTTTCAATACTTCAATTTCTCTATTTTCTTTTCAGTGGAAGATGTCAACTTCGTTAATGTCCTTGAGAGTTTCAAATATCTTAATCAATAGTTGGACTGTTCACAATCCACGGGGAAGAAGTGGAAATTTTTATTCCAAAATAGGCTCTAGTTCTCAAATGCAGTTGCCCAAGGCAAAGTGTTTTTATCTCTGGGAAAATAGTGGAAATGAGAAATCTTTCCATGTTGCTTAAATGTCCTGATATCCTTCTGAGTAGAAATGTGGGAAATATTTTCTCCATTTTTTGAGGTCAGATGCCCCAATTTCCTTAGAAGGTCATAGAATTCGGGGGTGAGGGGGGCACTGGGGAGGATGTTCTGCTTGCATTTCCAGTTTCTGTTACCCAGTTTTCAAAAGCTGAAGGAAAACCCCCTCCTTAATAATTGGTAAACACAAATGCTGCAGATTCTGCCACCTAAGTTTGATGAATCAAATAGGTCGTAAAGGGGGCGGCCGGTGGCGCACTGCTACAGTGCACCGCTTGGGAGCGCAGTGGCGCTCCCGTCGAGGGTTCGGATCCCACATACAGACTGGTTCCCGCTCACTGGCTGAGTGAGGTGCGGGTGCAGCACCAAGGGTTGCGATCCCGTTGCCGGTCCTGGTCTGGTACGGGCGCGATCCGTTGCCAGACACGAAAAAAGACAAAAAGGGATCCCACATACAGACTGGTTCCAGGGTTCGGATCCCACATACAGACTGGTTCCCGCTCACTGGCTGAGTGAGGTGCGGGTGCAGCACCAAGGGTTGCGATCCCGTTGCCGGTCCTGGTCTGGTACGGGCGCGATCCGTTGCCAGACACGAAAAAAGACAAAAAGGGGAAAAAAAAAAAAAAATAGGTCGTAAAGAATGCCTTTACTTTACTAACTGCAGTATAATAAAAAAATACATTTGGTCTTTATCCCTGGTTCCTGTCACAGCGCACTTCTAACTTTTGGAATTTCTTTTTAATGATAGGAGTGTCTTTTGTTAGTCATAATGAGCCCCTGAACTTATGCTAATAATGTGATTCTTGGTGGGCCTCTAGGTGGCTTCAGGATGGGGGCTGGTCACCAGAGAAAGCAACCATGTGATTAGAGGGTTGGAACTTTCAGCCCTACCCTCCAGTCTCTGGGGAGGAAAGAGGAGCTGGAGATTTTCAGTCACCAATGGCTAATGATTTAATCAATCATGCTTACATAGTGAAATCTCCATAAAAACCCGTAAGCAACTGGGTCCAGAGAGATTCCGGGCTGGTGAACACACTAAAGTGCTGGGAGAGTGGTGTCTGGGGAGAGCATAGATGTCCCCTCCCTGGCCCCATACCTTGCCCTATGCATCTCTTCCATTTGGCTGTTCCTGAGCTGTATCCTTTATATAGTAATAAACCAGTAATAGTAAGTAAAGAGCTTTCCTGAGTTCTGTGAGTCATTCTAGAGAATTATTAAACTTGAGTTGGAGTTGTGGGAGCTCCTGAACTTGTAGTCAGTCAAGCAGAAATGTGGGTAGGTTGGGCACCCCATTTGTGGCTGGTATCTGTAGTGGGGGCTATCTGATGGAACTGAGCCCTTAATCTGGGGGGTCAGATGCTAACTTCAGGAGTTAGTGTCAAAACTGAATTGAATTGTTGGGCACACAGCTGGTGCTGGAGAATTGTTTGGAAAAGACACCATGTATTTGGCATCAGAAAGAATTTGAGACTATCCCAAAATGGTATCTAAATATAGCAGCCCAAGTCTCCATAGGCAATTATCAGATCTTTTTCAGTGCTGTTATGTATGGAGAGAACTGATGGATAAGAGACTGAATATGACAACAATAATAATAACAACAGCAGCAGCAGCAGCAGCATTAATAGCAGAGGTGATTTACTGAGCATCTGATATTAGCACAGGCTAGCCGGTCAGCTCATTTGGTTACAGTATGGTGTTATAGCACCAAGGTCAAGGGTTCGGATCCCCATACTGGCCAGCTGCCAAAATAATAACAATAGTAATAGTAATAATAATTAATAATAATAATAATAATAATAATAATAATAATATTAGCACAATGCTAGACATGTGCTAAGCAGTTTGTATGCATTATCTAATTTGAATTCTCATAACATCCCCATAAGATGGGGCTTACATGTGAGGAAAATGAGGTACCAAGAGGTGCTTTTTCAACTTTGGTGATATATATCTATATCAAATCAAGACTCTCCAACTGTTTCCTGATAAAAAGCATACTGAAGTCTTATCGTTGCCCATACTAGGCATGGGATAGAATGGAAAAGAAGTAAAGTAAGATGGGGTAGGGAAGACTTGCTGAAAATGTGAGTTACCCACAAATGTGCCATTGGTGGGGCCTCCCTAATCACTAACCACAGAGAGAGCTTTGAGGTGGTGCTGGTTGACTAGGGAAACACTGTAGATCTGCTAAATGGGGTATTCTTGGGGTTTCTGAGGTGTAAATTAATCACTGCTCTCTCCTTTCTGCCCTCCAGATTCTGAACCCATTGAGAAATAATATCCACTCTTTGGGTGGTAAAGCTGAATTGGAGAGCATGATTTGAACCCTTGGAAAAAATAGTAGTTCCACCCGATTCCCCCAACTTAACCCTTGGGGACTGGGCATGGGAATCTGCATGGGGGATCAAGACTGGCCCCACAACTTGTGAGTTAAAGAGATTGAGACATAAATGGGGTGAAAACGGGGAAACCACATGTGTACAAGGGCCTTTAACTCATTATTCTTGCCCAACAGAGAATGTGAACATCCAGGGACGAATAAATGTCAAGCTCTAGTCATCTCAGCAACCAAATAAGTTACTCTCCCCATGGTGAGGAGGGGATTGAGAGGCTGAGAGAGGGACAAGAAATGTTATCCCAGAACTCTTCCCTGTGGGGGGAATCGAATGGATGTTCCCTTCCCTCTACGGAAATATGAAGGCAGATTCTAAACCTCCTGCCTCAACCCCCATGTCACCCTGACCCCCACAGGAACCTCTACCATAAAGCCCCACTTGCTCAATTGTAATTTGCTTTCTTTTCAGGGATGCCACATATCACAGGGACACCAAGATTCAGACTCAAATAGAAATAGATAAAACAAAAACAGATGCACAAAGAAACAAAATGTTTCAGGAAGATTCTCAACCACTGATGAAAGAATGAACATCCCCAGTATGATATGCACTACATGGCTCACCCAAGTGAGCTCACTCCTCTTGTTCACTTCACCTTTGCTCCTCTTTCCTCTGGATTTCAAAGATTCCAACCTATAAAGAGGAAGAGCATTTTCATAATACTCTACTCTCACCATCATGGGTCCTACAGAAAAAGGTCCACACGGCAAAGAGAAAAATGCTTGGGTTATCCCTGGAACACAATTGCTCGACTCAAACTTGCTAAAACTCCCAATCCATTTTGAGATTTTTCCTAGGCAGAAATTAGGAGGTCATTAGCATTGTCTTTTACATGATTGTATAAAACATATAAAACAAAGCAAGTAAGGCCATTACCCCCAAAACTAAAAACACTGATGAGATCAAACGCTGGTGAGTACAGGGAGCAACAGGAACTCACTCATCGCTGATGGGAATACAAAATCGTACAGCATTTTGGAAGACAATTTCATGGTTTCTTACAAAAGGAAATATACTCTTACCAGATGATCCAGGAATTGTGCTCCTTGGTATTTACCCAAATGAGCTAAAAACGTGTTCAAACAAAAACCTACACAAGGATGTTTATAGCAGCTTTATTCGTAACTGCCAAAACATGGAAGCAATCAAGATGTCCTTCAGTAGGTAAATGGTGTGAAAATATACTGTACTAGTCAGAATTCTCCAGAGAAACAGAACCAATTATACACACATACATACATATATATATATATATGTATATGTATATGTATATGTATATGTATATGTATAAATCTTTCTATCTATCTATAGAGAGATTTATTATGGGAATTGGCTCACACAATTATGGAGGCTAAGAAGTCCCATGATCTGCCATTTGCAAGCTGGAGGCCCAGGAGAGCCAGTGGTATAGTTCCAGAAAGAGGAGAACCAGTTGTATAAGTCTCATTCTGAGTCCAAAGGCCTGGGAACCCAGGGGGCCATGGTGTAAATCTCAGTCTAAGTATGAAGGCCTGAGAACCAGGAGCGTCAATGTCTGTGAGCAGGAGAAGTGGATGTTCTAGATCAAACTGAGAGTAAATTTGCCGTTTCTTGGCTTTTTGTTCTATTCAGGCCTTCAACAAATTGGATGATGCCCACCTGCATTGGTAAGGGTGACTGTCTTTACTCAGTCTACCAATTCAAATGCTAATTTCTCCCAGAAACACTCTCTCAGACACTCCCAGAAATAATGCTCTACCAGCTATCTGGGCATCTCATAGCCCAGTCAAGTTGACATAAAAAATTAACCATCACAGCTCTTCTGAAGTTGCTATAGCAAGGGAATCAGCCACTGTCACTTGCATTTTGGCAGAGACAAAAGGCAGGCAGAAGAGTGGGAAAGCTTGATAGTGGAAAAAAGAAAAGGCTTCAGATGTGCCCTGACTGGAGGCTATTGGCATGGGGCAGCTGGAAGTGGGCTCTCTAAAAGGGGCACAAACCATATGATTGATTAGGGGTGCATATTGTCTTTCTATAGTTGGTTCTAAGTTGGAAGTGAGGACAAAATTTAGGGAAGCCATCAGTTATTAAACAAGTACTGGCTATTTGGAAGTTACTGTTTAGCTTCTGGATTGTCACTAGAGATAGCTATGGGGCTTTCTGTGAGTCTGACTTATATCAGGCTTATTGTACATAAGGGGGTTGGTTTCCAGGGCAGGTTGCTGCAGGTTGTGGGTCAAAGCTCTGTTCTTATATGTGGCCTGGCCATTGTCTGCTTGTATATTGAGTTTTTCAATGGATAAATAAACTGTGGTATCTTCAGACAATGGAATAGTATTCAGTACTAAAAAGAAATGAGCTATCAAGCCATGAAAAGACATGGAAGCAATGTAAATGCATATCACTAAGTGAGAGAAGACAATCTGAAAAGGGTACACACTGTATTATTCCAACTATATGACATTCTGGAAAAAGCAAAACTATGGAGACAGTAAAAGGATCAGTGATTGCCAGGGGTTGGGAGGAAGGAGGAATGAATAGGTGGAGCACAAAGGATTTTTAGGGCAGTGAAACCACTCTGTATGATACTACTTTGGTGGAGACATGTCATTATACATTTGTCCAAACCCATAGAATGTATATTGTCCAGACCCACAGAATATATAACACCAAGAGTAAACCCCAATGTAAACTATGGGCTTTCGGTGATAATATGTCAATGCAGGTTCATCAGCTGTAACAAATACAACACTCTGGTGTAGGATATCAACAGTGGGGAAGCTGGTGCCATGGCAGGGGGGTATATGGAAAATCTCTGTACTTTCTGTTCAATTTTTCTATAAACCTAAAACTACTCTAAAAAATAGTCAATTTAAAAGGGAAAAAAGTTTTAAAACTAGACAGTATTGAATGTTGCACAACATTGTGAACGTTCTAAATGCTACCAAATTGTATACTTTAAGAGGTTAATTTTATATTATGCAAATTCTGCCTCAATTTTCAAAAAAATGAGTATATACTAAAAGCAAAACAGAACATACCGTGAACCTAGCCTCTTTCTAAGCTGGTTCATTGCTGGGACTCAGACATGTCCAGACCTGCCCGGAAAGTATGACCTGGCCTGCCTGGGAAACAATCCAAGCCTAAGGAAGGTGAGTTTGGTCCAGTGGGTCAGAGGAGCAGGGGTGGGGGGTGAGTCAAAGAATGAATCAGTTTCTGACTCCCACTGGTGTAACTGTGTGTCTCTTTGTCCTCTAGGCCTCCCTGGTCAACCTAGCCCCCACTGTACTTTGACAGCAGGATATCCCATACACTCCGAAACAGTGCCATCATTGGAGGGATGGGGCTGCTACCAGGACCTGGCAGAGGGCTCTCATCACTTACACTGAAATCCTGCTCTGGTTTTTCATTACGCCACCACTGGCCAGTCCACCACCAGCTTCTTACCAACCTATGTTCTCAAAGCTTCACTGATGACGTTGGTACGAATAGAACTGCATCACTGAACAAGGGAGACAGTGGGGCATTGGGACTCACCTTCCTAAAGGCCTGGGTCAAATCCACCCTTGCCTGTCTCCTGGCGATGGCCTCCCTCTGAACCCAGCCCATCACCACAGTGTTGCTCCTGTTGTCTCAGAACAGAGGAGGCCCATTTCCAATTTTCTCTTTTCCTGAAGTCTAGAAACACCCACCACCCCTCCCCCTTCTTTTTTCTCCTCTGCTGGCCCAAAGAAAACCAAAAGCCAGTGATCTGCAAAGCCAGGATAGGCTAGTAGTAAAAATATGAAATTATTTCAGAGAAGGAACTGTTAAAAAAAGCCCACAAAACTCCAAAAAGAGCTCAACCTCACTATCAACCAGAGAAATACCAAATACAACCCGCCCTGGAAACCAACCCCCTTATCTACAAATGATATTTGGTATTTCTCTGATTTCTATTCCCTCCAGACTGGCAGAAATGAGAAAGTCTGACAGTACCAGCTAGTGGCAAGGATGTGGGACAGCAGGCGCTTTGCCATGGGTAGGTTTGGAGAACTAAATGAAATAATAGGGCTAAAGTTCACTGCTGCTGGCCTCAATAGCCCTCCACTCCTTTTGTTTTATAGAGAAGAGCAGATCAGCTCCTCTTTGCATCAACAGGAACATTCCAGACCAAGGCCAGCCCTCACTTTCACGTAATCTCTTTGCCAAGGCAAAGTCTCCTTAGGATGGATCTGCCCCTTCACCCTTGGACACAAGATCTTGCTACCTCTGCTCTGCCTGGTGGCCCCAGGTGCTCCTACTTTGGGTCAGAATCACAAAGGTGGGCGAAAGGGATTTTCAGCCCCTTCTGCAGAGCTGCCTCTGGCTACCCTGGAGCCAGCACTGGGCCTTGCCAGGACCAGGCAACTGCTGGACACAGCAGCGTTACCAATGAAAACTGGAAGATTTAGTAGTGCTCCAACATCAAAAGGGTGTCGGCATCAGTGTGAGAGACAGGTGGTGACCCATGACCTGACACCATGCCTGCAATGGCCTTCAGGTAGCTCCCAGGGCTGTGTCCCAGCAGGGAACAGAGCAGAGCATCTCAGAAGGATGAGGGCATCTACCTGAGGGCTCTAGGAAGATTGGGGAAAAGCCCTTCAACAGAGGGAAAATAAATGCCAGAACTGGAGAGACATTGATCATGATGAAGATGACGGTGGTGCATGTTGATTCCTCAGTTTTATACCCAAGGTGGCATGGCATGGGGAAACATCAAGAGAATGCCAAAAAAATGCGTAATCCTCTTATGTGTTTGGGGCCAGTTCTGTAGAAATCACACACAGCCATGCTTCTCCAAGGGAAGTCTTCCCACCATCAGCAACAACATAAGCTGGATATATCTGTAAATGGGTGCTCAGATCTCCCATAGGCCTGCTGGATCAGATTCTCTGAGATAGGCACATTTTAACTGGCGTTTCCACGAATTCCTCCAGAGACCCATGTTTCACCAGCATCAGGGGATGTAGGGGCTTCTCTGTGAAGACATGGGGCCCTGTGGAGTTGGCTCTGTCTCCTGCTCCCCTATTCACAGCCTTCTCACTGAGGAGCAGATAACACCAGGCACCAACAGGGCCAAGCATGTGTTTTCTAGGCACATTCTATGGTCAAAACATAAGGTTTTTATGTCAACATCCCTCCAAAGAAGTGTTGCTCCATGGAATGTGGTGAGTAGTCCTTCAAGGAAGATGTTCATCTTCCTAAGGAGGTCTCATCATCATATTCTGCTTTCATTGCTATTTTGTGAAACGTGAGATTTTGGATGCGTTTTTTTTGTTTTTTTTGTTTTTTTTCCTTTTTGTCTTTTTTTCCTGTCTGGCAACGGATCGCAACCCTCAGTGTCGCGCCCGTACCGGACCAGGACTGGCAACAGGATCGCAACCCTCGGTGTTGCTCCCACACCTCGCTCAGCCAGTGAGCGGGAACCGGTCTGTATGTGGGATCCGAACCCTCAGCGGGAGCGCCACCGCGCTTCCCAAGCGGCACACTGTAGCAGTGCGCCACCGGGCCGGCGTTTTGGATGCATTTTAACACAGTGTAGTCCATTACATCCCAGGAGGCACTCTGGTGAGTTTTCTCCTCAAAATATGTGTCACAGAAAGGTAGAGAGAGGCAGGGGAGGCGGGGTGCACAGCTGCAGGCTCCCCACCTGCTGCCCTGCCCTTAGATGTGGCTAAACACGGGCGTGAGGGCAACTTGGCCTTTGGAGATAAACTCCATAAAGGTGTCACCTGAACTTTTTCCATGGTCACTCTATCTTCTCCTTCCCATATTTTCCTCCCCCAGCTCTTACTCTTGAGTCTCAAAAGGCAATAATGCAAAAGAGAGACCAAAAACAGGGTTTTACATTTTGGCTTGGCCCTCTTGTTACCCATAGTTTGGAATCGTTACCTAGTTACCAGAAGAGTCTGGCTTGGGATCCAAGACAATTAGTTTGACACTAAAAACTTAAAAATGCCAGATGTACTCCTATGTTTAGACAGACCTGGCAGATGAGGCATTCCAGAGTTGGAAAATGGTACAATCGTGAAACCCACTTAAAATCCACAGACCTCTGCATTTATGATTTTTCCCCTAACACTCGTTCTTTCTTACCCAAGTCATTTAAGTGCCCATGGGTGGGCAACAGATCTGTGTTCTGCCAAACTACTTTACCTGTCACTAGGGATTAATCCTGTCTTTCCCTAGTGGCAGTTCTATATTTCTATAAAATTAAAAAATAAAAAGCTCTGGCCACTGCTCTAGAAAAGAAAGGGGAATCGAGATCCAGTCTCTGTATTTATCTATTTATAGAAAAGCCTGGACAAGCAAATGTTGCAATTCGTAAATAGGTACATTTTTACATGTCTCCCCTGCCAAATCTGTTACACCACAGATCAAAGTCTGGAGTGGGGCCTGAGAACAAGCATTTCCAACAAGCTCCTGGGCGATGTTGCTGCTGCTGTTTGGGGACTCCGCTTTGAGAACCACGGGTCAAAGCCATGATTCTTTCAATCCTGCCTGCACATTAGAAGCACCTGTGATGCTTCGGGCCCACCTCAGAACAAATAATTACTGAGTCCCATCAGCACTTTTAAATCACTCTAGGTCTGGGGGTTCTCAATCTTGGCTGCACATTTGGTTGCCTGCAGAGTTTTAGAAATCCCGATGGCCAGCCTGTACACCTATTCCCAGACATTAGTAGTTTTCCAAGTTCCCCAGGTGACTCAAATATGCAACTGGTGCCATCAAGAACTCCTAGAATTCAGAAACATTATCACTAAGCAGATGCCAGAGTTCTGGAAAGGGCATGTGGGCTTCACAGTCAACCATAACAACCCCAAGAACAGTTTCATTGCTCCTATTAAGGGGGTTTTGAAATAGACACTTTAAATCTGCTTATGCTAATACTGGAGGGTTTTGGTAGCATTTTAATAATTATGGAAGCAATGAGGGTCACTATAGAGTCCTTCAAGGTCAGGGAAACAAGCACTCTGAAGGGAAACTCTCTCATCTTGGCTCAAACTTGCTGTTTCTTTAGAAGTGGAAGCAGAGGTTGATATTTTAAATGAGTACCCTGTACAGCCTCACTGGGAAAGGTGACATTTGAGGAACACTGAACAAGACATGAGGGGGCCTGTTGGTGGGGATTAATACAAGGTTAAATTGGCCCCCGCCAGTGTGGCTGTGAGCTGGGAGAGGAAGACAAGGCCCCCAAACATCAAAAGAAATGGAACTAGGGAGAAAGGTCAGTGAGTCCTGTCTGGGTACCCAGCACAGCTGGGGCATTTCGGGGGTCTGAGGCGCTTTGCAACAAGTCAGGAGGGGACTCAGTAGGGACTCATGAAAGCTTGGAAAACACCATTTGGTTTAGGTCTGGTTGTTGAATGTGGCTTTTTTTGATGAGGGACCCAAAGGACACACTTTACCTTCAAAGTGGGTGGTTTAGACTAAGCCACTTTATGGAAGAATTCTTGAGCACATGGGCCTTCAAACCCCCCAAAGACACAAAAGATCATCTAGTGTAGTTCTTTTCAAACTATGTTTCACAGGGCTTTGGGGATCCCCAAAGGTTCTCTGGGGGAGCCAGTAGGAGACAAGGTGGGAGGCAAGAACTGTGGAGCCAAGTAGTGGCTTGGTGGGGACCTAAGCCTCCCAGAGACATGAAATCTGGTTAGCAGTGTACTTGCTTTGCAGCATCAAGACACTGGACAACCCATGGTGCCTGCTCGCTCCTGACAGGCTTTCTTCTAAGCACCTGACATGCTGAATCCAGTCAGTCCTCACCAACTCTGTGAGCTAGTTCCATGCTCCTCTTACTAATGAGAAAAGAAGCCCAGAGAGGCCAAGGAACTTGTTCAAGTTCACAGAGCTGAGTTGGGACTCACATTCTGGCAGCCCCATTCCCAAGCCCTTGCTCTGCCACTGTGCTGTCTACGTTCTTCACACTGTGCCTACCATGTCCCTTCCGTTTGCTGCCCATAAGCATTTTAGAGTCCCTGGCCACACGGAGGGGCTCAAGGCTTCCTCACCTATGGTACAACCAGAGTTCCTCCAAGTACTCTCCAGAGTGGCAAGGGCACTCCTTTTGATCTCCAAGTGTCTG
Organism: Galeopterus variegatus; assembly: GCF_000696425.1. Classification (NCBI taxonomy): domain Eukaryota; kingdom Metazoa; phylum Chordata; class Mammalia; order Dermoptera; family Cynocephalidae; genus Galeopterus; species Galeopterus variegatus. The sequence continues at coordinate 27,531 of NW_007734321.1, read as the reverse complement.
CTGCCCTCCTGGCCACTACAAATGAGTGGTGAGTCTGCTTACAATTCCATACAGTGGGGTGGGCAGAGTGATGCCCGTGCAGTGCCATCTCCTTTGGAGCCCTTCCCAAAGATAGCTGGTGCAGACAGAGTTTGTGCCTTCCCTGAACAGCCCGCCTCACTGGCCTCCTCCAGGCCAAACAGACAGACCACAGTGTAAGGACTCTTTACTAAAAGGCCAAGGGGCCACATGGGTCTCAGTGTGGGCTGGAGGCAGGACAAAGGCTGGCCCTTTCTCTAACTCAGGTGTTCTCCTGCACTTTGGGAAAAAAAAGACCTTCCATCTGCAAAGAGAGAGCCCCTCAGGGTATTACCTCCCTTTCCACCTCACTCTCTCTCCAGAAGAGACCCTTTTACCCCCTCCAAGTCTTCCTCTGAGCCTTGCTGCCCCACTTCTGCCCCACTGCTGTAGGGTGGGGAGGGGGAGGCTCTGACCCTAGGTTCTAGTAACTTAACCTCAGGTTGCTTTGGGGCCTCTGAGGTTCTTTTCTGAGCTTTGCAGGTGAAGGCTGGGAGGGTGCTGAGCCTACTCAGGTGAACTGGGTACCCCTCTAGCCCTTCAGCCTCCTATTAGAAAGAGCTGTGCAGGGGAGGAGCTTGGGGAATAACCTTGCCCAAGTTAAGGAGAGCCCAAGTGACTAGTTTCTGTTGGAAACCATGCAGCTTCCTATCAAAAGAGGCTATTTCCCCTCTTAGCAGACTTTTCTTCTCTAAGCGTGGTTGTGGGCCCCACCATTATGGTGCTCAGAATGTGCTTCCCTTCCCAACCTGAGGCTGTGGTCGTGTACATGAAGCCACACTCACTGTAAATGGCCCTTCATTTATATCCAGGAGGAACAGTGCTGGATTCTGTCCTTAAACTTGTAAAAAATATCCAAGGCTCCCCCCGATTTGGGGGGGGGGTGGCACAAGCACTTCATACTGATATAAACTTTTGTGTGTTCCACGTAAATTTTAGTTTCAAGAAAGGAGCCCATGCTTAGGAGACAAGTGTCTGTAACCAGATACAGAGACTTGGCACCTCATTTTACATTTGAGAAAGCTCTGCCCAAGGAGATAAGACTTCTCTGACACGGTTATTGAGCTCACCTTCTACCAAAGAAGAATAAAAGCTCATGTTTCCTGTGAAGCAGTTTATGCAGAGAAAGAATGGCTGTGATTCCTTCTGGAATAACATGTAGAGTAGCGTGTGTCCCTGGCCCACACCACGTCCCCCTCAGGCACCTCTCTGATGGGCTCTGTTTCCATTCTTTTGAGATAGCTTAGGTGGAAAGCATGGCATGGTAAGATTTCATGTTTTATTTCAAGGCTACATATAAAGAAAGTCAGAACACATTCAGTCCCAATCATTCTGTCTGCTGGGCTGTTTCAATGCCTTTGACCTCAATGTCTGTATCCCGCAAGGCAAAATCTGATTCTCTGGAATGTGGCTGGTTTTTTTTCAGACTCTGGGGCAGTTTGCTTAAGATAAGGAGATGACAAATGGGCTGCAGTTACTAAAGAAAAGATTGGCAAAGCAATTGCACAGTCTATACCTATACTGGCACGGATGACATCATCCCTGCGGAGGAGGTGTGGGGGCGGGGAAGAGACTTAGCCTCCTCTAGCTATGTCCCTATATGGCTAATCCTTACCCCAGGCAGCTGTGGGATTAGAGAGAAGAGTGGAGTGGGAGGCAAGAAGAGAACAGTGGCTAAGAACTCCAACTCTGAGTCAAAAAACACCTCAAGCCCCTGCTGACCTTGTGATCTTAAGTCTCCAGTTTCTGATCTTTCAGTAGGGTGAGAACAACACCTCCCTCCTATGACATTATGTCAATTAAATAAGATAACGCAACACTTTTGGAAGGAGTTGTCTGTAGTTTGTTTCAACTTCCTTGTCTTCTGTGTCTCCTTAACCCTCTTCAGTTGGTTTTCTGTCTCCAAACACTCCACAGCTGCTTTTGCCTTTGACATCACCAACAATCTGCATGTGGCAAAACCCAGTGGCCGCTTCTCTATGACCATCTTACTTGGCTTGTCTGCAGTGCTTGACACAGCTGCCAGCTCCCCCTTCTGGAAGCCCCTTCTCTCTTGGCCTCCAGACACCACCTTGCCCTCCTTGCCCTTCCTCCTTGGCCTCTCCTGCTCAGCTGCCTTTGACCCTCCTCCTGCTCCTCCCTCAAGGCTGGGCCCTTCTTTCCCTCCTCCACATCCTCCCCCAGGTGATCTCTGGTAGTCTCAGGGCTTCTGAGACTGGCTTCTGAGACTTCCTATTGGACATCGCCACTTAGGTTCCTAATGGTCACTCCACACATCACATGGCAAAAGCAAGATTCTTAATTCCTCCTTCCCCCTCCCCCACAAACAAAGAGACTGCTTCCAGTCTTGCCTCTAGGAGTTATCTTTGATTGTTTTTTATTTTCAATCCCCTTCCCCTCACCCCCTACCACCATCATCTACTCCATCAGCCTGTCCTGTCAACTACATCTCAAAAACCTACCTCACATCCATGCCCCCCTCCCCCCCATCTCCACTCCTGCCTCCACAATCCAAGCCCCTTTATCCTTCTCCTGGGCTGCTGCCATCACCTCCTTACTGACCTCCCTGCTTTTCTTCTCACCCCCTATAACCACATTCCTTACCTTGTCAGGACCCTGCCCTTGCCTACCCCAGCAACCTCCCCTTGGCTGTTCTCTCCCTCATCCATTCCATAAACTCATTGTCATTTTAGAGCATTTGCTGGAGAGGCTTCCTCTGTCTGGTGCACTCTTTGCTTTGGCAGGGTTGGCTATTTTCTGATCAAGATTTCAGCTTAAGTGTCAATTTCTCAGAGAAGCTCTCTCTAACCATGCAGTCTAAAGTCACTGTCTAGTCGTTTGCTAGTTCACCATCCAGTTTTTTTTTTTTTTTCCTTTTTGTCTTTTTTCGTGACCAGCAACAGGATCACAACCCTCGGTGTTGCGCCCGCACCTCGCTCAGCCAGTGAGCGGCCGGTCTGTATGTGGGATCCGAACCCTCGGCAGGAGCGCAGCCACACTCCCAAGCTGCGCACTGTAGCAGTGCGCCACCGGGCCGGCCCCACCATCCAGTTTTAACACTCTGAATAGCATTTGTCACTATCCGATATTTTTCTTATTTTTGTGCTTATTTGTCTATTTCTCACTACTAAAATTAAGTTTCACGAGGACAGGTGCTAAGGAAATATCAGGGGCCTACAGTCATTCAGTTATTTCAGAAATATTTCTAAGTGTTAAATGTGTCCCCCAAAAGTTCATGTACTGGAAATATGACTTCCATTTTAACAGCATTAAGAGGGTGGGAAATCCAATTATGGTATTTGAAAGGTGGGGTCTTTACAAGGTGATTAGATTGTGATTGACCCATTCAAGGAGTAACGGGAGTGTTTCTAATAACTTTATAAGGAGAGCAAGTGAGAAAGTTAGCTTTGTCAGCCTATTCGCGCACTGTGATACCCTGCATCTCTGTAGAGAGTCACCACTCAGAAAAAGGCCCTCACCACATGCACCCCCTGGACTGTGGATTTCCCAGCCTCCAAAACTGTAAGAAATAAATTTCATTTCTTTATACATTACCCAGTGTCAGGTATGTTGTTATAAGCAACAGAAACGGACTAATACAGGGGATAAGCAGTGCCTAATTTTCCCCAGTCCCCGCAACCCCTCAAAGATGGCTTTTTCTATAAGGCATATTTAGTTTGAAGAACAAATTATACCACTCACTTATCAAGCACTCCTAGGTATCTGTTCACAATCTGCTTCTTATCCCTACTTCCTAAAGCAGGTTTGAGGAGCAAATAAAATGATGTTGTGGAAATGCTTTGTAAGCTATGCAAATGCAATTTTGTGATAATGATTACTGTGATACTTATTAGTCATTGGCACCTGTGATGGCCACAGTGTAGAATAGGCCAGTCTAACCCAGGGCAGTGGTCAGTTGTTGATGATTTGGAAAGAACTGAAGGGTAGAAGCATAAAATTCTCTCACCCTGAATGCCCTCCCTTAAGGAATAATCCAAGAGCTATGGAAACAGAGCAGGGAGCAAGGAAGAGGATTGAGGCACTGGAGGCAGAAACACTTAGAAAATACTTATAAGTCTCCACTGCCACAGCCAGGAAACCCAGAAGCGTGACATGTTGCCAGGACCCTTATTCACAAGTGACAGAAAAGCAGAACAAACTAGTTTCAAAAAGGGGGAAAACTTATTGGTCAATGTAACTGAAAAATCCAGAAGGAGTTCCAACTTCAAATACAACTGGATCCCGAGATTCAAGAGAGGACCTCAGGTTCTGGCTCTCCTGTCAGCTAGATGGCTTCCAGAGCCCGGGGGCCACACTGTACTAGATTAGCCACACCAACAGAAAACTCCCAGGGATGACCCTGTTTGGCCTCACTGGGGCCCAGTGCCTGATCCTGAACAATTCATGTGACAAATGTGATGGGCAAGGGCAACAGAACCTGAACTCCATGAAATGGGTCCTCCACAGGGAAGAGGGGCTCTGCTCACATGCAGGGGATGGTGGCCAGGCTAGAACAAAAGAGGTCCATCCCAATTATTAAAAGATTTAGCTGTAACTGCTTTGGAGATTTCCAGCAGAAGTAATGTCACATTGAACCAGCTTCCCTTGGTCACCCAAGATGGTCTTGAATCCTCTTCCCCTGTGGCCACTTGGATTGCCCTGAAGGCTCATCCTAAACCATTTTTAGTATTGAAACGGAAAGGAAAGGAAAATATAATTTAGGAAAAGTTATTTGCCACTTTATATCAACCACACTGACTGCATTTCTTTAACCAGGATGGTTGGGGGCAGATATAATCTCTGTCCAGAGAGAAACACAGACACTTGGGCAAACACCATTCCTGCAAAGAAGGTGATGTGATCCAAATGGAGGAATTCTATAAGGTATGTAGTCTGTGACTCACAGTGACTCACACCCCACTCTGAGTTTGGTACAAATCCCTTCCTGATGCCAGTGGGAGATTTCCGTGGGTAATTTAATCAATTGAGCTGTGTTACTGTGACATCAGTTCTTGCTAAGATTTATTCTATTCCCCACCTCCAAAATTCTCAGCACAAATCTTAAATTGACAACAGACAACACCGTTAATACAGACATTGTAAGAGAAAAATGTGAGGGTCACAAAGGCTGAATCCAATTCTCTCCTCTGAAATGAATCACAGAGGAAATGGCAGGAAAGAACCACTTTTCCCTGGATAAGACAGGCCCAGTTGGTCTGCCCTAAGGCCCTCCATCCACACTCCATCCTACCAGAGGTGATGGGTGAAGCCAGGCAGGCTGCAAGTGTGTGGTCCCCACTGGACATCTCTGTTGTCTGCCAGTGGCTTCTGAAGCTCCCTTTCCTTGGCCTGAGAGTACGAGACTGCATTGTAGGTTGAGCTGCCGGCAGCTGGGGACAAGCTCCCCAAGATGGGCATGTTCAGATATTTGCGTGTCTGCCCTGCGAAGGAAGAGATGGTGGCAAAGATCACTCATCCACTCTTAGCAGGCTTTGTGGCAGCACAGTCCCCAGCCCAGGGGGTGGTCAGAGACCAACAAAGAATACGGGCGGCTTTGATAGAGGGCTTGTGCGCTCAGGATTAGCTCATTCCCCTAACAGCTGAGCCACTCCTTATGGGCCACCCCATGCTACCTTTGCTCTACTTTGCTGACCCAGGAATCAGCAAAGTCTGTGCTTTTGGTGGCAAACACCACACTGCTCTGAAGCAGGATCTTCTGAGAATAAGCTCAAGTTCTAAAACAGCCTCAAGAGCCATTTGAATTTGCATAGGCTCATTCTGTACTCGGCATAGGAACAAATTTGAATTTGCTCTACTTTGTGAAGCCCCAAAATGTGAGCATTTACGTTTTCTTTTGACTTTTTCCAAGGAACAGAAGCAATGTGGAAAAACGGATAAGAGTAAAAAGAGACAAACTTCCACAAGATTTATAATGCCACATGTTGGCAGTGTCTTCTAGGCACCATGGGATCAATGACCTGTTACGTGATAGCAAGTTAGGTTTGGGGGGTGAGGCTGTTTGAGTTCATCAGCCTCCCCAACATCACATCCATCCTTCCCTTGCTCCTGCCCTTCTCGATGGAAAATACATTCCCCATCTGTTCCAGGAGGCTCTGAACGTTCCTTCCAGCATCCTGAGGACCTTTTCTCATCCATTGTCAATAGCAACAACTACAACCTGTGTGCGGGGCTATGGGGTTGGCACAGTGCTGAACACGTTATGTGTGTTCTCTCATCTAAACGCTAATGCTGAACTGGCCCACTGAAACAGGTATGTTATTTCCCCCATTCAACTGATGCGAAAATAGGCACAGAAAGATTAAGTACTTCTCTCTAGGTCTCTCAACTAGTACATGGCGGGTGTGTGTGTGTGTGTGTGACCCCCAACTTCCCGCTCTCTGCACTTATTCACATACTCACTGGGGCTGGTGGAGGGAAAATCTGTCTTGTGACTTCTAGCAGTATTTTCTCTCTGGCTGAATAGGAGGGTTCCAAAATCGGGAAAGCCTCATGCCGGTCAGCTGTGAGATGGTGCCCAAGTCTGATGGCTCAGGCCTGGGTCTCTCTGCCCCAGGGTTCCACCTCGGAGGGCTGAGGGGCCACCTGAGTTCATCTTGAAGACTCTGGGCTCTCTCTGGAGTCTTCCCAGATTCATCTTCTCCCTGCCCAGCCTTTCCCTTGCATAGCAATTGCACTCACAATCCCACTTGTATTCCATTCACAGCATCTGTGATGTTCCAGCCTAACTTTCTCATGCATACTAATTTATTTACCTCTGGTTTTCACGTGCAAAACTCTCTGTAACAAAAGAATACATCAGACAGGGTGGAAAATCTTGATATCCAACAGAGGCAGTTGCGGCATTACACTAGGTTGTGGTCAGACCAATTGGGTTGCCATCCCACATCCACCACTTACTTGCTGTGTGACTTTGGGAAAGTCACTGAACTTCTCTGAGCCTCAGTGTCCTTTTTTATTGAGTGAGGCATTGATAATATAATGATGATATTGGTAACATGGTTAGTACTATGCTCAGTAAATGGTGTATCATCATCATCATTATTGTTATTTCCCAGCTAGTAAAGGAACAGAGTTGTTGAATGTGGGCAGCATGCAGAAGTGGCCTTCCACATATTGGTCTTGAGGGAAAACTTGTTGGTCCTGATAAAAATGAATTAGTTATGACAGGCTACTACAAACATACTCACTATTTATGCATTCGACAGGTATTAATATCCATAATATACAAGGAACTCAAGCAATTACACAGTAAAAATCAAATAATGCAATTAAAAAATGGGCAAAGGAACTGAATAGACATTTTTGAAAGGATGATATACAAATGGCCAACAAGTACACGAAAAAATGCTCAACATCACTAGTCATCAGGGAAATGCAAATTAAAACCACATTGAGACATCATCTCACTCACTTCAGTTAGACTGGCCAAATCAAAAAAACTGAGAATAACTAATTCTGGCAAGGATGTGGAGAGAAGGGAACACTACTGCACTGTTGGTGGGACTGTAAATTAGTACAACTACTATGGAAAACAGTATGGAGGTTTCTCAAACAACTACAGATAGATCTTCCATATGATCCAGAAATCCCACTACTGAGTATATACCCAGCAGAATGGAAATCATCATGTCGAAGGGATACCTGCACTCCCATGTTCATCGCAGCTCTGTTTACAATAGCCAAGATATCGAACCAACCTAAATGTCCATCAATGGATGATTGGATAAAGAAAATGTAGTATATATACACTATGGAATATTACTCTGCCATAAAAAAGAATGAAATTCTCCCATTTGCAACAACATGGATGAGCTTGGAGAAACTTATGTTGTGTGAAATAAGCAAAGCACAGAGGGATAAATACCCCATGTCCTCACTCATATGTGGGAGCTAAGAGAGAAAGAAGGAAGGAAAGGAAGACCACAGTAGTGAGTTGGACTTGCAGAGGGAGAGAACATACCTAGGGATCCAAAGTGGAGTGGGGAAAGGGGGATGAGGAGGGAGGTCAGGGATAATTGGTGGGATAATTGGGTGGGGGACATGGTATATAATCACTATTTGTGGTAATGGTCATGCTGCTGATATGGATCTGGCCATCACATCGTAGGCATGAGTGGTGACAATTTGCTTTGTACCCCATGAATATTCATAACCAATTAAAAAAAACAAAAGCATCTCATAGAAGCTTGGCTGGGAGGACCATCAGTGTCACTATGCAGAGTTCCTCTGCAGGTTAAACTAGTGGGGACTCTCTCACCTGTCCCTCTGCCCTGGCCCCTCAGCCTCTTTCCTGGCCTTCCCGCAGAGACCCCCCAGGGTTCTAGGAGGCCCGAGAGCAGAGGGGGAAGCTCAGTCTCACACGCAGGCTCTTCTCCTCACCTCTCCCACCCACTGTCACGTTTGCTGCTTAGGACACTGCTGGCTGGTGGACTCCTCCCCCCGGGAGGCAGGTGGAGAGAAGGGAAAACCCACTGGGGGGTTCAGTGGGAAAACTTTAGGCCAAAGGAGAGAAACTGATGCATTGAGGGAATTTGGCCGCAGTGTTGGGAAAACACTGAAGGTGCCACTTTTACTTCGATGTGCAGGAGGAAAGCCAAGTGCTCCTGAACTCCTGGTGACCCTGATCTGGAGGTACGGAGGAATGGACCTGGATGTGACTGTGGCCTGGCAGTCACCATCATTGTCCTCTTCATCCACAGGGCCTTCAAGGCTACCACCGAGTGGCTGCTTCATCTGTGAAGACACAGACAACATGGGAGACAATCCCATCAGAAGTGGACTTGGCTCTCTGTGTGATCAAATCACATCCCTAAACACAGACATCACTAAAAGATGCCACCTCCCTAATTTGGGCTATCTCTGCCTTCCTCACTGCTATGGTTTGAATGTGTCTCCTCCAAAATTTGGGTGTTGCAAATCTGAGTATTAAGAGGTGGGGCTTTTAAGAGGTAATTAGGCCATGAGAGTTGCTCCCTCATTAATTGGATCAAGGCCCTTTTGAAAAAGGCAGCTTGCACTTCCTTCTGCTGAGGGAGGATGTGGCAAGAACGCTCTCACCGGAACAAATGCCAGGGCCTTGATCTTGGACACCCCAGCCTCCAGAACTGTCAGAAAATAAATTTATATTCTTCATAAATTGTCCAGTCTGTGGTATTGTTATAGCAGCACAAGTGGACTGGACACTCATATACTATTATCTTAAAAATATTTTTCCTGAAAGGAACTCACTCATTGACTCACTTATTTTAACAGGGTGCTTTAGCTGGTACCTCTGCTGGGGTTTCTTCTGGGTAACTGCCACACCTTCCTCCTGGGCTCCAGAAGACACATGCCTAGAGCATACCTGAGCCTAAATCTCAGTGATCAGCCAAGCCCAGCAGACTCCCTGGCATGAAGCAGTCGTCCAGTTGAGCACAGCCAAGACCAAACAACCCTCAGTGACTCACAGCTATACAAACAGTAATAGGTGGTGGTTGTTTAAAATCAACAGAAATACTTGCAAATAAACTGTAAGCGTACTTCATATCTTACCATTACACTGTAATAATTCCCTACTTATGTATTTCTTCAAGGAAACTATAGTGGTTAAGAGAGTAGGCTCTGGAGCCAGGCTGCTTGGGTTTGAATCCCAAATCTCTAGCTGAGGAACCTTAGGTATGTTGGCTAATCTTTTTATAACCTCTCTGTGCCCGAGCTTTCTCACCTTTAAAGTGGAAATTATCATAGAGCTTCCCTCAAAAGGCTGAATATTTCCTCATATACATTTAAAAATATATAACTATTAATATAAAAAATGCATATCCACACACCCCCGAGCTTTCTCACCTTTAAAGTGGAAATTATCATAGAGCTTCCCTCAAAAGGCTGAATATTTTCTCATATACATTTAAAAATATATAACTATTAATATAAAAAATGCATATCCACACACCCTTAAAATCATCTTGTAAAATACCAGTTGTCCTTATGCTGTGTTTGGGATAAACTGATATTGCATAAAATGAAGAAAAGGAGGTAAGTGTACTCAGCACGAACCACTCCTCCCAAACCCGCCACAACACTAGAAGGAAGTCATGTGATCGGTCACTATGTCGAGGCTGAGTGCCTGGACAGAGGCCGGCAGCTGAGGAGAAGGCTGTGCCATTTCTCTGAGCCCAAGGGGTCTTCCAGGGCATGTGCAAGTGTATTTGCATTTCAGGCCACCAGGTCCTTTGTGGAATCATTAAAAATGGCTCTGCTAGATGTTTATGCTAAGAATTCCTTTTTGGATAAGATGAATTCTAAATAATCGGTTTATTTCCTTAACCACAAGTCTGTGTTTTTACCCAAAGCTCCATCAAATCTTATAAGCCTTTGGTCAAGCTTTAAAGCTTTGCTGATATCATAAAGATGCCGGTCATCAGGCTTCTAAAAACCTAAGCATGAAGAAGTAAAGGGAAATCTGGACTCATTGTCACAGGGAGAAAAATACATTGTAGCTTCTAAACTGAAGCATTTTATCAAATATCACACTGCTATAAGTCAGACAGAATTTAACAATTTTTTCACCTTCCTCATATATGTGTAAAATAAAAGATATATTGTTGAGAACTATGGAAAATATTTTTCAGAAGTTTTGAGCTATTTTTGAAAAATGTCTGAAGCAATGTAATGCAGAAACGCTGGGGTAAAAGAAAGACAAGAGCATCCTTGAGAACTGAGAAAGGCAGAACATGCATCCCACCACCTTCCTGAGCATCCTGCAGGTCCAGTGAGTTCTTTAGCAGAATACAAGGTTCAGATGATTAAGCCGGGATGATATCTGAGCTAAACCAGAGACTGAAGGCCAAGGTCTGCTCTTGCAAATTCTGTCTCTGCTGTGAACTCCCTGCAGAACTCTGTGCATTATCTCATAGGAAAATAAAGGTTTAACTGAGCTAACTACAAAATGGTTTTAAACAATAAAAATAATTATTATGGAGAAATGATACATATATGTCTACATATATGGAGAAATTTTAAATATGTAATCAGCATTAAAAGAGATTTTAGTTCAATCCTCTTGTTTAACGGATGGAAAAACTGAGGCACAGAAAGGTCAAGTGATTTGCCCAAAGTCACACAATAAATTGGTGCTAGATTGGGGATTAGAAAATAGGTCTTCTGATGCGATTCCAGGATACTTGCCCTCTAGTACATGGGTGGCAGTGTGATGGCACAGCTAAGTCAGTAGCTGAGTCTGAAAATGGAGAGTAAATAGATGTGGTTGAAGAATTCTTGTAAATTCTTATGAAAAATAGGGACAGATAATTTTTTGTTTTCTTTCTTTGATAAAGATAGACTGGCAAGGAAATTAGTATAGATTTTAAAAGTTAAGTGATAGTAGAAATAATAATAGTCATTCAATACTATATTAGCTGGTAATAATAATTGTAGTTAATAAGATGCACTAAATATTTGCTGTGGATTGATTAAATTGTGTCCCCCAAAGTCCATATATTAGAAGTTTAATTCTCACTGTAACTGTTGAGGTTGGGAAATCCTATTATGGTAATTGAAAGGTGGAGCCTTGAAGAGGTGATTAAGTTGATGGTTTAATGCTGGTCATGGGCATGGTTCTGAGGGCTTTAAAAGGAGAGCACATAAGAGTCTCTCTGTGCTCTACCATTTTCTTCCATGTGAGACCCCTGCATTGCTGTAAAGCCACCACCAAAGAAGACCCTCACCAGATGTGTTCCCCAGACTTTGGACTTCCTAGGCTCTGAAACTGTAAGCAATAAATTTCATTTTCTTTATAAAATACCCAGTTCTGTGTATTTTGTTATAAGCAACAGAAAAAGACTAATA
>NW_007734321.1:797-14748 GCF_000696425.1 Galeopterus variegatus | reverse complement strand
TGATTAGATTGCAGGACCATGCTGTAGTGAAAGGATTAATAATGATGGTCAGGGGCATGGTTCTAAGGGCTTTAAAAGGAGAGCACATGAGAGTCTCTCTTTGCTCTGCCATTTTTTCCATGTGAGACCCCTGCATTGCTGTAAAGCCACCACCAAAGAAGACCCTCACCAGATGTGTTCCCCAGACTTTGGACTTCCTAGGCTCTGAAACTGTAAGCAATAAATTTCATTTTCTTTATAAAATACCCAGTTCTGTGTATTTTGTTATAAGCAACAGAAAAAGACTAATACAGTATTGTTTGCCAGGTGCTGTGCTTATTATCTCCCTTTATCCTCATGACATCCCTATGAGATTGAGATTATTTTTATTACCATCCCAGCAAAGAAAAATCTGAGTTTTATGGAAATTTTCCAATTAAATGACCTACATGAGCGGATAGTTGGATGAACTCAATTTTGTGGCCTCCCTTTAATGAACATTATCAGATAGAGCTCACTGCAAGAATAGAAGCCAGGGGACTCAGACCTGCCATGGGAGAGAGGCTGAAGGACTGCTTTGTAATGTCCCTTGCTGAATTCACCATCTATACAAACTTAATCCTCTCAGCAACCATAAGACCTGGTTACTAAGGTTTCATTAGTACCATTTTACAGATGTGGAGACTGAGCAAAGGAGATGAAATAACTTGACTGAGGTGCAGCCAGGCTTCACTCCTCAGTCTGTCTACTTCTGAGTCCATGCTGCTGACCCCCAGGCACCAGTTCCTCCTGATCCTCAATTCTGTCATCTGTAGAATGGGGGGCATAACACCATCCATAAGATTTAGAAGAGGAGTACACCACACTATGCCAGCAAATGGAGGCACTTGTAAACAATTTGGCACTGAAAGGACACTAATTTGGGAGAGGTGAAGAGAAACTTTGCCTGGAACCACAGAATTTAAGACTTGAGCTTTCCTGGGAATGTTTACTAATTTTTAAAAAAAATTCTGGATGCTAAAATTCTAAATGCCTCCTTGCAGTTTTACTTCTGCATACATTACTAAAACATGCATGAAATCCCAAAATGCAAACTCAGCGTTTTTATGAAAATCATCACCAGTTAAAACACTTTGTAAGACTGATGAAGAGGAGGATTAAAAATCAAAAATAGCAAGCTGGCTCCCAGAGGGTCATTCCTGTTGATCCTGGGATTCTGAAAGAAAATAATTAAAGCAAGGCCCATGCAAGGTTACCACCAAGATTTATGGACAGAAACTTAAATATCTCAGCTATTCCACCTGTTTAATTGCTCCCCTGTCATTGACCTCCAGAATGGAAAATCTGAGTCGGAGGCAGCCAGGAGGGCTGTGAGTGTTCACGGCAGCTGGGAGACCAAGCAGAAGTGAGAAACCTTGTTCCCTTATGCAGAGGCCCTTTGTCACCACTGCATTCGCGCATGCTTTGAATCAACTGGTCAAGGTGGGAGGGAAGGAGCCCCAATTGCCCACAGATATTTTTAATACATTGTAGCTCCCTATGCACATCGCTTCAGATTGGTATTTCTTGTCTCGATCTTGACCACAGGGCCTTCCCCACTCACATATATACTCAGGCACACATGCTTAACTTTTCAAAATAAAACAGTTTGTTGAAAGAGAACTCTGGAACATATATTGTTTAAAATGGCCTCCACTTCTAAGAACTAATACTAATCAAAGTCAGCAGTGACTTAATGTCTTAAAACTGCCACAGTGAAACGTTGCCAAATCCAGTCCACAGGGCATTCACACAGTGGAAAACAGAAGGCCTTCAACTCCAACCTAGACTGTTGCAGTACAGGGAGTATGTTTTAATTCAAAGAATTGAACTTAAGCTTGAATACTGTCAAACCCTTTCTATTTCCCCGTTTTTCTATTTTTTAAAAAATTTGTTGTGTATAATGCTTACATGGTAACTAATATAAATAACCAATCGCCCAGCTGAAAGGCATTGGGAAAATAGAATAGTTTGGTCAGGGCCCTTTCCTTGGGTCCAGTTGGGTGTGGTTTTAGCACATCTTTTGTAAGCAAATTGCTGTGTGTGTGTGGAGTTAGTGCCCGGGCAAACCAATGTATCTTTTTAGTTTTGTTGCTATTCTTCTTCTTCAGAGAGAGAGAGAGAGAGAAGCAGAGAGAGTAGTTTTAGTGAAGCAGGCAGGCAGGTGTCTGCCTCAGGCATCTGCCTGGCACAGCCATGCTTTCCAACCTGAGGCTTCCAAGGACCTTTTGGCCAGTTATCTAGCTCATAGACCTGCATGTAAAGGGTCTGGTGACCCAGCCTGGCATGTGAGGGGTCTGGTGACCCAGCCTGGCATATGAAGGGTTTGTGACCCAGTCTGTGAATGGGCTTGCGGGATCTGGGAGCTCCAGACCCAGCTGTAGCTCAGCAATTGGCCCAGTTGGGGCAGGATTAAGAGCTCTACAGTTGGTGATGTTGACAGGATTCCAGACATTAGCCTGAGCCCGAGCCCCACAAAAGGCTTCCCATAGGAAATACAAAAGCAAGGGCACAGTGATATTGCTGGCTTGCGCTTCTGAAATGGTTTCACAGATGTACCCAAACCTATGTATTTGTGACCACAGGTACACCATGCAGCACTCACCAAAGATGAAGTCACCCGAGGCTGAGGTCCTTATTGTACAGAAAAAGGAGACAAAGGAAGGGCTTGGGTCAGCTCCCTCACACTTCTCCAGAAGTTGACTTCTTTAGCTTTGGCCAGGTGGTATATATTTAGGTGGTAAGCCTAAATCCTTTCCCAGATATTTAGTTTAAAGAGGTTATTGATTTTCTCTGTAAGCCAACTGGAAGATAGAGTCACTGGGGCTCAAACAGGCACATTGGTAAAGGAGCACACATAAAAAATAGATGGTCAACAATTCTACTCCTAGGTATTCACCCAAAGAATTAAAACAAGGACTCAAACACACAACTGCATACAAATGTTCATAGAAGCTCTAGTCACAAAAGCCAAAGGGTGGAAACAACCCAAACATCCATCAACCAATGAATAGATAAAGTGTGGTACATCCACACAATGGAATATTATTCAGCTTTAAAAAAGAAATGATGTTCTAATACATGCTATAACATGGATGAACTTCAAAAACATTATGCTTAGTCAAAACCACTCTGAGATATCACCTCACCCCAATCAGACTGACTATTGTAAAAAAGACAGAGAATAGCAAATGCTGGGAAGGATGTGGAGAGGGAGGAACCCTCCTGCACTGCTGGTGGGACTGTGAATTAGTACAGCCATTATGGAGAACAGTACGGAGGTTCCTTAAACAACTACAGATAGAACTGCCATATGATCCAGCAACCCCACTCCTGGAAATCTATCCAGAGGACTGGAAAACATCAGGTTGAAGGGATACCTGCACTTCCATGTTTATTGCAGCTCTATTTACAATAGCTAGGTGATGGAACCAACCTAAATTTCCATCAATGGATGACTGGATAAGGAAACTGTGGTATATACACAATGGAATACTACTCAGCCATAAAAAAGTATGAAATTCTACCATGTGCAACAACATGGATGAGCCTGAAGAAAATTACCTAAGTGAAACTACCCAGGTACAGAAAGAGAAATACTGCATATTCTCACTCATAACTGGGAGCTGAATCCAAAAATAAACAAATTAACAATAAAGAGAGACAGAGAGAAAGAAGGAAACAATAATCACAGTAATACGTTGAACTTTAAAACACTAGAGGTGGAAAAGGGGAGCGGAGGGGAGAGAGAGGGGGGCTAATGAGGAATTGGTCAACAGACACAAAGAATGATTGAGCATTGTAATGATGAATAAGCTAACTATACTGATCTAACCACCACACATTCTACATGATTATTGAAAATCAATGTTGTACTCCACATATATGTATAATAAAAAATAAAACAAAACAAAACCCAAACCAAAATCATTATGCTTAGTGAAAGGAGCCAGACAAAAAAGGTCACATATCGTATGATTCTATTTATTTGAAACATCCAGAATTGGTAAATCCATACAGACAGAAAGCAGATTAGAGGTTGCCAGGGGCTGGGGGTGGGGGTGGGGGGATGAGGATGACTGCTGAATGGGTATAAGATTTCCTTGTAGGGTGAGGAAAATGTTTCAGAACTAGATAGAGGTTGTGGTTGCACAACACTATGAATGTACTAAATGCCATGGAATTGTACACTTTAAAATAGTTAATTATATGTTGTTTGAATTTGACCTCAATAAAAAAGAAGAAAATGGCCAGGATATGAGATACAGACCCCAACAGAGAGGAGGAAACTTTGCTGGTCACTGTCTGTCCTGTGTCTCTAGCCCCAGGTCCTTCTCTGCCCCCACTCACCAAAGATCTCACTTATTTGGGTTGCTATGGGTATGTAGCACTGCCTGGAAGTTGCAAAATCTCCACGTGACCCGCTTGCCCAGCCCAGTAATTAGCTCCCAGCCAGCTAGCCCACGTGCCCTGGATTTCTTCACAACCTATGCCCTGAACTATTCCACATCAGGCTATCTTGCACCCGCTCCCCGTTGTGACCCTGACGGCCTGGCCTCCTGGCCTCTTACCTTGACCTCCACCCAGCCTTACACTCGCCCTTAACATCTGATGAGTGAAATGGCTCCTCGGCTCCTGCCCTCAGCTGCTCTTCTCAGGGAGGATTTGCCATTACCTAGTAGATAGTGGCAGATGAGGCCCCTGGGCGCTGCCTTTACATGAGGGTCACATGCCTGGGGCTGCACATCCAGTTTCCTCTTCACCTTCCAAGGAACGAGGGATTAAAGGGCAGGATAGGATTTAATGTGTTCTTCTTGTAGCCAAAAGTTTCTGACTTATATATGGGTGGTTTTCTTAAAACAAGAACATACTTTCAGATTCAAGGTAATAAAAATCAGGTTGTTGTCTTATTCTGGGTATCCTAGAAAGCAGAACCTGAGACGATTGCACACATGCAGGTGGAAATGAATCCGGGGCGGGGAGAGGAGTAAGGAATGGCAAAGTGGAACCAGGAACCAGGGAAGTGGAAAAGCCAAGACAAGGATGCATTATCAAGCTGGCCCCTGCAAGGGGGCCCTGGTGCCTGACCTTGACAGCACTTTCTGAAGAGCCTCACACAGTGCAGTCTCAGAACCACCGGCCATGATTACAAAAGAGGAAAGCATTTGCCCGTTGACTCCTGTCTGCCTTTGATCAAGGGAGGCCCCATAGTCTTCACATTTCCAGTTGCCCATGCCTGAGCACCCAGCAGTCTCCTGTAGGCATCTCATGCCCTGACGTCTTAGAAACCCCAGGCAGGAAAAGAGAGGTGCTCTGCAGCTGCAATCTGCACTGAACCCTCCTGGAACCTGCTTCAGAAGCAGCAGCTGGAGCAAGAAGTGGGGCTCAGGGGTCCTGCACTGGCATACAAGATGTATCTGCCACTAGGGTATTTTGAGAGTGTTGAGCTTAAGGAAACAAACATTTGAAATGCTCATCACAACTTCTGTGAATGGCTGACATATTCTGGAAGTGTCTTTGCTGTTGCTCCTCATATACACTGACCAGTAAACCATCACCAAATGAGCTCTGCCTTAAACCTCCATCCAAGCCTCAATTATTTATTGCGCCAGGCAGTATTCTAGGAGCTGGGGCACACAGCAGTAAGTGGGACCACAACATCCTTGCTGTTAAGAAGCTCATATTCCAGTGAACAGAGAGAGACAATATAAAATATGAAGTAAGGAAAATATCAGATGGGGTAAGTGCAGGAAACTGAAGTAGGAGATGCAATGGGGACTGAATGGCCACAGCTTATCTTGTTACCTTGAAAGGTCAGACAGGTGGGTGGTTTGGCTTTTGGCTCCTGTCTCCTGTTCTGTGACTCAGTCACATTTTCCTTAAAATCCATTTCAATTGCTGAGTCAGAAACAATGGCACAATTTAAGGTCTAACATTTAAAAAACCATATCATGATTCATATGATCATATGACACAGTAGTTATCAATGGAGTCTTCTTAGGCAAAATGGGAGAGCCATTCTCAGTTCAATGCTGTCCCTTGTATCTCTCACATACACACACGCATAAGCACATGGTTCCATGTCAACTCTACTTCCTGCTATTTTTCAAATCCACTCTCCCCTTCCTTCAAGAAGAGATTCAGCAGATAAGTCTAGACCTCCACCACACAACTGCCCTCCTAATGACTAAACAAGACAACACTCTTCCTTGTCTCCCCTCTAACTTATACTTCCCTAGTTCCTCCACTTTTTCATGCATCACGGTCTCTGGCCCCTTCTTAAGCCTGATCCAAACACAGTTGGACTTTGTTGGGAAAATGAAACAATTTGGTCAGGCTCCCCTCACCTTGAAGCCGGTTCAGGGTAGTTCGGTAAACATTGTGTGGGTGGAGTGAGTGCACCTGCACGGTGCCTCTTTGGCTGGTGTTTTACTGCCTTGGGCACCTGCCCTGTGTGGCCATGTTTTTCCAGACCTGCAGCTTCCAAGGACCATGTGGCCAGTTGCCTAGCTTATAGACCTGTGTGAAGGGGTCTGGTGACCCAGCCTGGTGTGTGTGGGGTCTGGTGACCCAGTCTCATGTGTGAAGGGTTTGTGACCCAGTCTGTGAATGGGCTTGAGGGGTCTGGGAGCTCCAGACCGAGCCCTAGCTCAACCATTGGCCCAGTTGGTGCAGGACTACTGGCAGGTAAAAGAGCTGTGACAACTAGCGTGGTTGCCTAGCTTTACAATTGGTGTCACGAACAGGATTAAGAGCTAGACAGACTTGTTTTAAAAATGTATTCAAAACTGAACACAGTGTTTCGAGTATGGTCTGAACAAAGCATGCTGGTTCTATTTCTTCCTTTAAGCCAAGTAACTTTTTAGAGTTTAAAAGTGCAGTTCTATGAGTTTTGAGAATAAATACACCCTTGTAACCACCAGAGCAATTAAGATACGAACATTTCCATCACCCCAGAAAGTTTCCTCATGCCTTTCTCAATCCAAACCCATACCAACGGCAACCACTATTCTGATTCGTGTTTCCAGTTTAGTCCTGCTATTCCAGAATTTCATAAAAATAAAGCCATAAAATACATACTGTTTTGTGACTGGCTTCTTTCACTCAGTATGTTTTTGGGACTTATCCATGCTGTTGTATGTATCAGTAGTCTCTTCCTTTGTATGGTTGATTTGTATTCCATTTGATGGAGTTTGGATGTGTTGTCCCCTCCAAAACTCATGTGGAATTTTGATCCCCAGTGTGACAGTGTTGGAAACTGATTGAGTCATGGAGGCGGATCCCTCATGAATGGATTAATGCTCTCCCTGGGGGAGGGGGGGTTTATGAGTGAGTTCTCCCTCAGTTCCTGTGAGAGCTTGTTGTTTATAGGTACTTCCTCTCTCTCTCTTGCTTCCTCTCTTGCCGTGTGATCTGCTTGTACCTGCCAGTTGCCTGCCACTTACCACCATGCATAGAAACAGCCTGAGGCTCATGCCAGATGCAACTGTCTCAGAATCGTAAGCCAAATAAACCTCTCTTCTTTATAAATCACCCAGTTTCAGGTATTCTGTTATAGCAGCACAAAACGGACTAATACACCATTGCAAGAGGGTGCTTCAAAAAGTTCAAGGAAAGATTCATGGTTTTTTTTTGTGTGTGTGTCTTTTGTCTTTTTCTGTGTCCGGCAATGGGATTGCAACCCTTGGCGTCGCTCCCGTGCCTCGCTCAGCCAGTGAGCGGGAACCGGTCTGTATGTGGGATCCGAACCCTCGGGCGGGAGCGCCGCCGCGCTTCCCAAGTGGCGCACTATCCAGTGCGCCACCGGGCCGGCCCGATTCATGTTATTTTTTAATTCTACTTTTCCATGAATTTTTGAAGCACCCTTGTATATATACCACAATTTGTTTATCCATCCTTCTATTGATGTGTATTTTGGGTTTGTTTTTAGTCTGAGGCTATTGTGAATAAAGCTGCTATAAACATGTAGTTTTATAGACCTTTGACATCATTTATCTTGAGTAAATACCTAGAAGTAGAATTTCTGTATCATAATATGAAAAAATGTTTAATTTAATAAGAAACTGACAAATAATTTTCCAGAATGGCTGTGTCAAAAATGTAGGAGAGTTCCAACTGTTCCACATCTTTGTCATGCTCTAGTATTATCCATTTCTTAATTTTAGCCATTCCCAGGGGCATAAAGTAGTGTTTCACTGTGGCTTTAATTTGCCTTCATTCAATGAAGTTGGGTATCTCTCATGTGCTTATTGGCCTTTTACATATCTTCTTTTGTGAAATGGTTATTCAAGTCTTTTGCTATTTTTTAAATTGTTGATTGCCTTTTTATTACTGAATTATAGGACTTTTTTATATTATCTGAATAAAAGGTTTTTAAAATCAGATTGTAAATATTTCATTCAGTTGCAGTTTGCTTTTTCATTTTCTTAATGATGTCCTGATGAGCACAAATGCTTCATTTTAATATTGTCCAGTTTTTTTTCTTTTATGCTTAGTGCTTTTTATTTTTTGGCCTTGTCTAAGCAATCGTTGCCTAAAATGTAGTCACAAAAGTTTTCGAGTCTTAGGTTTTTTTTCTAAAAGCTTTATGTTTGCAGCTTTTATGTTCAGGGCTATGATATATCTTAAACTAATTTTCCTGTATGGTGTAAGACAAAGATTGAGATTTATCGTTTTTCTTTTCCCATAAGTTATTCTAGCATTACTTGTTGAAAAGACTTTCTTTCACCCATTAAGTTATCTTGCTTGTTAATATTTTTCTATTCTGTACTGATGAAGAGCTTCTCCCGACCCATGTCTCTTGCTATCACCATTTAAAAATAAGTTTCATATACATTGATTCAGTTTATGTGCCCTTTAGCCCTTACTGGCTGAATACTCTATGTTGGGCATAGGCTAAGAGCTGGAAAGAGTTTCCATCTATTGGAGGAAGTCATCATATAAACTAATGATTTCCATATAATGTTTCACCTGATGATAGAGGGTTTGGGGGAATATAGAGGAAGGCACATGGTAGGGAGACAGCATATCATAGAAATTAGAGACCATCAGCTTTGGGTTTAGGCAGATCTAGTTGAAAATCCAGGCTCCAACACATCTAGTTGCTAAAGTAGACCTTGAGCAAGCCACTGAACCTTTCAGAGGCTCTACTGCCTCAGAGTTGTTGAAGAATTACATAACACAACGTGCAGAATGCTTATTACATTTGCTTGGTACTCAGTTAAGTGCTTAATAAATAGTTGCTGTATTTAATCCCATGGGACTCAGGGAAGACATCCTGGAGGAGGTGATTCCTCAGCTGAGCCTTGAAGAATATCGGAAATTGGCCAGATGAAGAAATGAAGGAAGAGCATTTCAGGCTGAAGGGCTGGAAGGAACAAAGACATGGTGGCATAAATCCGCATGGTATAAAAGGGAATATTGCTAAAGCTTAAAGCGTGGGGAGGTGAGTGGCCAAAGAGGTGAGGTGACACTAGGTCATAAGGAGCTTTATACACCATGCCAAGGAGCTTAGGTAGTGTTTTTCAATCAATCCACTTGTGGGCAAGTGGGATCAGCATCAGTTCACTCCTCTTTCCCCTTGGCTCTAAGTCAGCTCTTGAATGCTGCATTCAACAATAACCCCACCTGTAGGCTCACACATGAAGCTCACCAGAGAGCTGGGTGATGCATAATAGACCTCCAACAGACCACCCTGAGGTGGCACTCCATTGCAAAGCCTTGGGCACCCTCTCATATGAGGTGGGAGTCACAGATCTCTTGACACCCACTCCTACTTCTGTCCACCAGCATAAGCACCTTAAGGGCAGAGCCCATTTGTGGCAATGGGCATGCTGCCTGTATGGATTTGGCCATCACATCTTAAGCACAAGTGGTAACAATTAGCTTTGTACTCCATAAATATTCATAAACAAAAATAAATAAATAAAATTTGTTTAAAAAAGAGAAGAGCCCACCCTGTACTCAAACTTGTATGTGGCCAGCTCTTACCAGGACCCTTCCCAAATGGAGGGCCTACCCCATCTCCATCTGTTCTCTTACGGAAGGGATCCTACCAGATGTGGACAGATCTCCCTGAACTATGCTGGCTTATAGCCACTTGTTTGGTTTGAGCTACCATTTTGAGCACTTGCTACATATTAGGCCTCTTGCTAATGCTTAATATGCATTAGCTCAATTTTTTTAAGGCCTCCCAGCAATGCCAAAATAGATTTTACTGTTTCAACTCACAGAAGAGGAAAGTGAGGCTCAAAACATTAAATAAATTGCCTACAGTCATGCAGATAGTAAATGGCAGGTCCCAAAATCGAGCCATCATCTTAGCACCTGTGCATTATTGCCTCTTGGTTCCTAGCCACTGAGGAAGGGCTCTCCGTGCATTCCTGCCCTACTCGCCTGATGCGAATCTCAGCCTGTTACCTCTGCACTCCTTGGGCACACCTGAGGCTGCCCTTCTGGGGGGAGGGACTTGGCAGCATCTCAGCTGCATCTGGCTCCTTGCTGACTCTGAGGCATGTCCATACCAGCCACTTCAGCCTGAGTTGCACGCTTTATAAGTCCCATTTTATGAACTACATAACCAAGGTGCACAGAGGACAAGAACTTGCTGCCTCTGAAACCAGCAACATGTCATCTTGTGCTACATTTCTGGATAGTAGGTGGCCTATCCAGGAAACGTTCCAACAGAGGTGAGAGGATGATCAGATAGAAAAGTTGTACAAGCTCCTTCAAACTCTATGAGTTTACAATTCTGCCTAGTGACTAAGAATATAAGAACAAACTGTGAAAAAGAGAGAAAACGGTGTCTAAAGAACCATATTACACAAACCATATCACAAAACCCTGGTTTGCCAAGAGTGGACCAGATAGAACCTGCCTTGCTGCTGTGTCCAATTTGCTGAATTTATAAAGCAAAAATCAAAATCAAGCCTTTCTTCCACAGCACACTGTCTGTTTCTGTGGTCTGTCTATACACCTCAAGCCTCTGGATGGCAGAGTTCCGGGCCATCATTCTGCTGTTTGACAGCTCTTTAGCTGTACCCTGAATACTGAAGAGCTGTGTGCAGTGGCTTGGTGTTAGAGCTTTGAACATTTTTAATGCAATGAGGTATTTACAATCTGTAAGGGCTGCTAGACTCCAGTGCCTCCAGGAACGATGTGGGTAACCCAGAGGCTCTTAATAGGGTATGTTGTGGATTTAGGCTGCTCCTACCTTTGGCTGGGATCACATGAGTTCTTTTGAGTTTACCCACAAGTCATGAGCACAAGACTGTTAAACAGCCAAATTGGGACCTTCATTCAAATTGTCAGCACCACGCTCAGCCAGTGAGCAAACCGGCCATCCCTATATAGGATCCGAACCCGGGGCCTTGGTGTTATCAGCACCGCACTCTACCGAGTGAGCCACGGGCCGGCCTCTGGACCTTCATTCAAATTGATAAAATTTATAAAACCACCTCCACCACAATTTCAGAAGGAAATTTTGAAGGAGGCATTCATAGGCATTTTGCAAAGGTCATTAGCATTGACATGGAGGAAGAGAAACATCCCTAGTACTTCCTATATTACACATATTTGTATAACAGAAAAACTGGATGGAAATAACTGGAGACATAGAAATACAGTTGATGAAATAAAAAGCCTTTAATCTTTATTCATTCGCTCCCCAGTCATTTCTTAATTACCTTTTATGTGCCAAGTACTCTTGCTGATGATACAGAAATGATAAGCACACTTCTTTCTTTCAAGAGGATTCATATTTAATGGGAGAAATAGATGTTTGAGCAAATAGTTGGGATCTTGTGATTATGCAGAAGGTGCCCACAGGAAGAACGGATTAGCAATGAGGCTGAGACTGGGCATCACTAATGAGGCTGCATTTGAACTGGGTCTTGAAGGGTTCATAGGAGTTTGTCAGACAGAAAGCTTAGGGTGGCATTCCAGGCAGAGGAATTTCACATGCAAAGGAAAAGACTGAAGAGAGGTATAGCAAGTTTGGAAAATAGCAGATCATTTACTCCAGTGTCTAAATTTTGAGGCATTACAGTGAGAAAAACAAAAAACTCTGCAAATCATATACATGTATCCTAATGTCAAAGTTATCAGTCCAAAGTGTATCCAGGTGGAGCAGCATGAACCATGGAAATAGGGAGAGAGAGAGGGTAGGACCCCATAAAAAAGGACAATCTGAATTCAATAGCATAACACATGATTCCAGTCACTGTAGCCTAAGGGTTTCCCCTAAATCCTGGTGGGAAATGATTGATGTTAATATTAAAATCACACTATACACTCTGTGTGAATAAGTAAACTGCTATTCTGCATGTATTAATTCTAAAGTGCAGGTTCAGCTATTCTCAGCAAATCCTTTGGTTATGCTTATAACAGCCTGAAGTGAACAATGCCTTTCAAGTATAGGTAAGGACAGGTACAAGAAATAAGTAGAGATCCCTGATATTTGTCCAATGGATAGAGTAGAGAGGTCCTTATACAATGGCGTCTGTGAAAGAGCTGGCACACAGTAAGTACTCAATAAGTGGTAGCTCCACAGGGACAAAGGGTCATATAAAAATGACAATTGAATGATGGGCCTTCGCGTGAGGGAAACATCTGCCCATTTTTCCTCCTTCCTGAGGTGACCGTGACTGTTGAGGGTGCTCTGTGAGTCACGGCTAATTTCAGTTGGCAACCCAGCAGGTAGGCCTCTTTGCTGCCGCCTGACTCCATCCCAGCCCCACTGAGTGCGTGTCGATCAGAGAGGCTCCAAGATCTGCGGAGACCACATGCCCTGTGGTGCCAGCATGCCACCCAGCAGGTAGGCCTTGCTGCCACCACCCTACTCCATCCCCAGCCCTGCTGAGTGTGTGCCGATCAGGGAGGTGCCCAGCCAGAGAGGCCAAAGATTGTCAGAGACTACATGCCCTGTGGTGCCAGCGTGCAACCCAGCAGGTAGGTCTCACCACCGCCACCCAACTCCATACCCAGCCCAACTGAGTGCATGCTGATCAGAGAGGCACCCAGCCAGAGAGGACCATGATCCTCAGAGTCTACCTGCCCTGTGGTGCCAGCGTGCAACCCAGCAGGTAGGCCTTGCCACCACCGCCCAACTCCATCCGCAGACAGGCCGAGTGCACGCTGACCAGAGAGGTGCTTCTCCTGAGAGGCCCAAGACCCGAGGTGACCATGCACCTGAGGCATCAGTGGGCAACCAAGCAGACACTGAGGCAGCTGTGCCAAATTGGCAGCCCCAGCAGCATCCTAGCCAGACAGTAGTGTCGCCAGAAGGGGAGGAAAAAGGAGATTGCATTGAAAACACATTCAACAAAATAGTGGCAGAAAAGTTCCAAGGTATAGGAAAAGACACAAAGATCCCCAAACATATTCAACCCCAAAAGGTCTTCTCCAAGACATGTGATACTCAAATTGGCAAAACTCAAAGACAAATAGAGAATCTTAAAAGCTGCAAGAGAGAAGTGTCAAACCACCTATAAGGGAGCCCCAATCAGATTAACATCAGACTTTTCAGCACAAACCCTAAAAGCCAGAAAGGAATGGGATGATATATTCAAAATACTAAAAGACAGTGATTGCCAGACAAGAATACGCTACCCTGCAAGGCTATCCTTCCGAAATGAAGGGCAAATAGTATATTTCTCAGACAAATAACAACTGCGGGAGTTCACCACCACACGACCACCCTTACAAGAAATTCTCAAGGGAGTACTAGGTTTGGTTCCTGAAAAATAACTACCACTGCAATAAAAATTCAAGAAAAATCAAAACCCACTAGTACAATAAAAATGGCAACAAGGAAGAGAATAAAAAAGTTTATCTACAACCCAAGGAACCAACAAATACAGAAAACAAACAGTAAATCAGAAAGAAAAGAACAAAAGACACTTAAGACATCCAAACAAAAATCAATAAAATGCTA
>NW_007734321.1:0-270 GCF_000696425.1 Galeopterus variegatus | reverse complement strand
CCCCTGCCACAATGACTAAACATCAAAGGAAAGATACCAGAAATATGAAAAATCAAGAAGGTGTACCACCAAAAGGTAATAACTCTCAAGATCTAGATCCTATAGAACAAGAAGCCCTTGACATGTCTGACAAGGAATTTCAAGTGATAATTCTAAGGAAACTAAATGAGATACAAGAAGACTCAGCTAGACAACACAATGAAATGAAAAAAAGTATACAGGACTTGAAAGAAGAAATGTACAAGGAAATCAATGCCCTGAAAAAGAATG
>NW_007734320.1:73337-95149 GCF_000696425.1 Galeopterus variegatus | reverse complement strand
ATAAACCAGGCACAGAAAGAGAGATACTGTATGTTCTCCCTCATATATGGGGTCTAAAAAAAAAAACAGAAATATAGAGAGAACAAAACAAAACAAGCAAACAAGCAAACACTAATACATAATAATAAGTCAACAACAAAAGATAGAACTATTGTTACTAAAGGCAGGAAAGTGGAGGGTGGAGGAGGGATAGTGAAAGTCTGATTAATAGATACAAAAGTACAACAAGATAGGAAAAAATAAGTCCTACTGGTGTACAGCCAGCCCAGAATTCTATAATCAATAATGTTTTACTGCAAGTAACCTAACATCTAGAAAAGAGGAGCTGAAATGTGCACATTACAAAGAAATGACTGAGTTTTGCAATGATGAATAGGCTAATTACCCTTAATAAATCAACACATATGGTATACATATATTGAAATATAGCTCTCTACCCCATAAATGGGTACAATCAATATGTTTCAATAAAGAAATGAAATAAAATCAACATGATTTGATTTAACTAATTAACTAAATAAATAAACAAACAAATAAATAAATAATTTAAAAAATAAATAAATTAGCTGAACCCCTGTGGATCCATTTATGAGTAAGAAATAGATGCTTATTGGTACATGCCACTGAGTTTTGATGTGTTTTTTTACACAGCATTATTATGGATACAGAGGACTGATAAAGAAAAACATTTAATCAAAACATGAAGAAGGGCCAGCCCGTGGCACACTCGGGAGAGTGTGGTGCTTGGGAGCGCGGCGACGCTCCCGCCGCGCGTTCGGATCCTATATAGGACTGGCCGGTGCACTCACTGGCTGAGCGCGGTGCAGGCGACACCACACCAAAGGTTGAGATCCCCTTACCTGTCAGGAAAAAGACCAAAAAAAAACATGAAGAAAATAACGATTTTAAAAGTCCTTGGATTGTGAAAATATTGATTTAACTAGTTAAAACAGTTGAAAAAAATGAAAGTTTGGTTTTATTATCCACGTGAAGGCATTAATGACTGAGGATTTTGAAAGGTAAAATACCTACTGAGAAATAAAGAAGGAAAATAGCAAATATAGACAATCATAGGAATTTTGTTGGTGAAAGCAAGGAAAGAAATAAGACTGGTGTTAGAAGGGGTAGGAGAGAGAGAGAGAGAAGGCTTTTTTTTTCTTTAAAGAGAGAAAGGATCTAAAGGATCTAAGTAAATGTACAATTAGTACACAAATATCAGTGAAGCAAGAGAATTAAAATGCAAGAAAGGGAGTTATTGACTGACTGTAAACAAAACCCTAGCTCAGTTGGGTTCTGCATGACATTCAGCACACAGTCAACGACAGAAAACAAATTCTTACTCTGAAACAGGAAGAAAAAGAAAAAATGATATTGCAGATGTTTCTAAAGACATGAGGAAAGTGTGACACATATGTTTGTTGAAATGAGTAGATGGACAATGACAGGGCTGTGCTAGATGAATTACATTTGCCATCACAGGATAAGGGAATTGTGTGATTGAATAATTTGGGGAAGACTGCAAACAACTTCTGCTGAGAATTTTATTGCCTGTTCAAAACGTATGTATCGGGTTATTGTTGAGAAGTAACAAAGGCCAATTTTACAATATATAAATTTACAGTAGGAACTAAATCTAAGCAGTGTTTTGAAGATCAGGAATGGATAAAGTGAGTACAGCAAGTTATTTTGGTTTGAAGGTCTTTCGGATCTGGCTTCACTATCTCCCTTCTTCCCCACATCCTGCTGGCAGACCCATCACTCTTCCGACCAGAGCCTGTAATGGGATCTCAGCAGCATGTGGCAAAGTTCACTTTCTTTAGTGTGGTTCAGTAAATTATGATTCAGCAAATATTCACCCATCATTCTTCCACCCGGCACAGGAGCAATTTACTTCCTTGCCTTGTCTCATTATATTTATAAGTACGTTTCTTTTTTTTTTTCCCCCACTAGGCCTTTAAAATATTGTTCCATATATCTCAATAGCCCTCTTCTTTCATTGCTTTAACTGTTGATCTCAATTCTAACTTTCTCCAAGAAAGTTTCTTTTTTGATTACATTATTTCCTGTTAATTCCTCACTGTACAGAATTCTTTAGCTTTACTATCTTTGATCATTTGCTTGACATAACACAATTTTTTATTGTTTCTTTCTTCATGAATCTACCTACCTAACTTTCTTCCCTCCCCAGGTGGAATGCAAGTTCATGGGGTGGGGTTGGAGGTAGGGGGTGTTTACAAGTCTGCTCTGTACTTTGATGAATATCAATATATATATATGTGTGTTAATAACAATGACAATAATAAAAAGAGCAGGCTGTCCAAAAATTTGACATTATTTGCATTACTAACATCACAATCTCTTCTTGGTAAGATTATTCTAAATGCTGAACTTAAAACTAAAGATCTCTTTGGGGCAGGCAATTCAATATCTAGCATCCATTTATTTCTGCTTCTTTGCTTTTAGTATAGAGTAACCACAATTTCACCTTGGAAAGAAGAGAATTAAAGAGATTTAATCAAATAATCACCTTTTACATGAACAAGATCTCATAGAGATGACAAGAACATAAATCTTACAAATTATACTAATTTATTTTTAAAGGAAATGACAAAATATTTTAAAGGTGTCAGAATATGATACCCTATGGATAGTTACATTTAACATAAAAACAAAACAAACAAAATCCTTAGAGGAAAATCACAAGCTCTAATAACAATATTATATTTTGGTGCTCACAAAATCTTTTTTTTTTTAAAGAAAGAAAGCTCCCCCTACTTATTTCTTTATTTAAAATCATCTATTTATTTATTGAAACATAATTGACTATATTTATTTTTGGGGTACAGAGCTGAATATCAACACCTGTATACAATATGTCATGATCAAATCAGGATAATTAGTATACTCATTTTTACAAAATGTAATCATTCTTTGTGAGCCTTAACCAATTTCTAGCTAAACCCCCTCCACCTCCGCCTTTCCCACCTCTAATAACCCCAGTTCTGTTCTCTCCTTTGGAAAGTTCAATGTAGTATTGTGATTATTGTGATTGTTTCTTTCTTTTTAATCTCTGCCCACACTGCAGATACTTTAGGGAAAATAAAAACAAAAACAAACAAAAAAGTAGATTTGCTGCTGGCCATAAAAAGGAATTCTATTTTCAGTAAAGTAATATAATTCAGAAAGACCTTTTTGAGGACTGAAGTGAACAAGCACTTCATGACCTTCACTCCCGAGAAACACCCCTTTTATCAATGTAAGTAGTCTATATATATTAAAAAAAAAATCTGAAACTTTTTTTCTTTAAAGTTTGTTTGAACTATAGCATTTTTGTTTGTAGATAAAAAGCAAATGTCTATTGTATGCAATAGGCATAATTTTTAGTTTGCATGGGTTTTGCTGCAATTCTTTTTCCAAAAATACTGCTATAAGAGCACAGAGATCAAAATGGATTAAATGAATCTCCTAAACAAGCATCTGAAGGTTTGTGTAGACAACCTGCTGTAAATTGTTCTTGTTCTTCTCTAAGTATTTCTATTGCGCATTAACACATTTTTGTAAAAATTGGAGCCACCCTGCTCCATTTTCTGAGTAAAGTGTCTAGTGTAAATTATTTTTTAGAGTTTTATTATTATTATTATTATTATTATTATTATTATTATTAATACATATTTATAGGGTATGGAGTTGACTATCAATATTTGCTTACACTTTGAGATGATCAAATCAATATTATTAACATGTTCATCGTTACAAATCCTAATTACTTTTTGTGTCTCTTATCCAATTGCTCCCTATCCCCTTTTCTCCTCCCCCTTTTTCACTTCTAGTGACTATAGGACTGTTCTTTCCTTCTGAAAGTTCAACATTTTATTATGGTCTTTTTTTCTTTGTTTCTTAGCTCCCACTTATGAGCTATGACATGTGATTTTATTTCTTTTTCTGTGCCTGGCTTATTTCACTTAGCATAATTTTCTCCAAACTCATCCATGTTGCTGTGAATGGCAGAATTTCATTCTTTTTTATGGCTGAGTAGTATTCCATTATAGAACTAACATATGATCCAGCAATCCCATTTCTGGATACATACCCAAATGAATGGAAATCATCTCAGGTTGAAGGGATAACTGCACCCCTATGTTCATCGCAGCTCTATTTACAATAGTCCAACATATGGAAACAGCCTAAATGTTCATCAATGGACTATTGGATAAGGAAAATGTGGTAAATTAATTAATTTATGGTACAGTGTAAGTTAAGTTTTCTAACTTTATCTGCTTCCTATTTACATTCAAATTTGGATAGTGATACAATTGATCTTAAAATTGCATAAATATACTTTTTGCAAATAATCTATCCATATGGAAAAGAAAAACTACATGATTTAAAAATAATAATAATGAACTGTATAACTTATACTTTGTCTTTTGAAGTATTTCTATAGAGCAATTAAATTATTTACTGAGTTAGGTTTCACTTTCTTAAACTGAACAGAAAATTATTGAACACATTTGAGTTATTTCATATATTCTTGAAACTTTAATAATAGTAGGGAAATATAAAAATAAAAATATTTATAATTGTTACAATTGATGGAGAGCATTTTAGAAAATTAATTTCTTTATGTAAGTTTAGTTTGACTGTCATGAAGTTGTTAGATACCAATTTGTGTATGTAGTATAAGACCCAATAGACAAATACAAATTCCTACCTTATGTTAGGATGGAAATAAAGAAAAAATACAGAACACTTATGGAAATCTTAAAACAAAAACATATATTATAATTAAATTAATTTAAATAAATCTTTTTTTGCATTTTTTATTTCAGTTATAATCAAAGTGCTAGCTTGGTCCTCTCAGTTCTATAAAAAATGAATTAAAACTTAATGTTCATGAGCTGGCTGGTTAACTCTGTTGGTTAGAGTACAGTGCTATAACAGTAAGGTCAAGGGTTTAGATCCCCATACCAGCCAGCCACAAAAAAACAACACAAAACCAAAAACAAACAAAAAAACCCATTTAGTATTCATAATTGGCTGTATGGTCAAAAATTAGCTACTGAAGCTCTCGAGACATTTTCATATGATTACTAAGGTTTTCTTCTGATAGCTTATACTACTTACTTGTTAATGAAAATTCACAGTAAATTCCTCTGAAAGTATGCTAATTTAAACTTTAACAATTTTGAAACATTTCAAGATAAATTTTTTTTTTCGTTAAATTTTTATTTTGTCAATATACAATGTATATGATTATTATGGCCCATCACCGACACCTCCCTCCCTCCTCCCTCTCTCCCCTCCCCCCCAAGAATGTCATCAAGATAGATTTTAATTTACTATTTCTATTCCTTTTTCATTATATATTTAATGAAACTTGAATAAATATTACTTTATACAAATGACATACTTCAATACATGACAAACAAGTAAGGACTATGTAGTTAAAAATAAAATTCTGTTTTAAGAGCATCGAACAAACAGTGACAAAACTACTGACTTCCTGAAATATTTGATATATATTTAAAATAAAATTCTCTAAAGAGTGGTTGAAAAAATTACAGAAGTGTTAATTTCCTAAACCAGTCTTCAATGTTTTAGTGTTATTGCACTAACTCTCCAACTCAGTAGTAATAAAACTGCTTTAAAGTATTTTTCCTAGAATCATTAAAGGATATTGATTACCAAATCTTCTTTCTCCAAGCTCTTTCCTCCCTTTGGCCAATTATTGTAATTGTTACTATTTCATCTTTTCTGTAAAGTGTTTCCTGGTAAGCCAAACATTTTCCTTTCTAACTGCTTTTAACATTATATTGCTATTGTGAAATTAGCTCTTTATTAGGTATTTCTATATTTTCTAATTGCTAGTACTCATTATGTGTATATTTTGGGTCTCACCACTGTGCCCGACACTTTCTCAAGGGTGGGGTATACAACAGTAAGCAAAATTAGACATTAATATTATATTGCTATTGTGAAATTAGCTCTTTGTTAGGTATTTCTATATTTTCTAATTGCTAGTACTCATTAAGTGTATATTTTGGGTCTTACCACTGTGCCCGACACTTTGTCAAGGGTGGAGTATACAACAGTAAGCAAAATCAGACAAGGAAAGCTTACGTTGGGACAAAACGAAGAAGGAAGTAATCATACAAGAAAATGTAAAGTTATAATTTGTTATAAATCCTGTAAAGGAAAATTTCATGATAATCTGAGGGACTTGCCCTTTTCTGGGAAACAGTGGGATATAATTTAGCATTTCATATAACTTTATGATGTTTCATTGTCTGGACATTTCCATTTTAGTGATTATACTCTGCCTTCCAAATTGTGCGCCATCCCAAGTTGGGAAAGAACAATGTAATATACGACTTTTTATTCATCAGTTCAAATATAGACACATGGAACATGTGACTAATAGTTTATTAACATGAATGCAGACTAAGAACATTATTGCGGTAGAAATCTTACAATAATTCACTATGATATAACAACTTTCTGGAGATGCATCTTTTAAAATGTCATTAAAATAAAATGCACTTCTTTACCAAAGTAGCCTAATCAGATATCATTGATATCTTTCTCCCTTTCTTTTCCTAATTCAATATTTATTCAGCATTTTTACTCTATGTTCTACTTTGGTATAAGTCCAAATCATATTGGGTAAAACATAATTTATGAGGTTATACAGCAGTCAATTATAAACAAAGTGGCAACTACACTTTGATCTGTCAAAGAAGAAGAATGGCGATTTATTATCCAATGATCATAGTGAAAAAATTATTCTAAAGTAAAATTTGGGAACATCATATCCTTTTCCAAAAGCTGATTCAGCCACAAGAAGGATATCACAGGCTTGGCACCTAGTTTAGTACCTGGATGTCACTATCTTGAAATTCGTAGTAATTTTATCTAGGAACTTGGGTTTTGTAAGTGAGGTCTAATAGGACAACAGAGCATGCCTGTGAGTATGGCTGCTCTCTTTGTACATAGCACGATCAGTTCCCCATGAGCACAGGTTTCTTGTGGATCTACAACATGCAGAAGTTTATCAAGACTCAGATCCAATTCAAGGTAAGAGTCAACCATTGTGTAACTGTGATAAGTGGAGGAGCATTTACATCCTCAAGGGTTGAACCAGTACTTGCTTCAACTGCAGGAAGAACTCAATGATATTCTAACACGAGTCACCAGGAAACTCTACTATATCATTTCTTATTTGTGTTACTTCCCTGTATTAGCCAACCATCTATCCTCAAAGCCATAGTTCCTTTTCTTTATAGTCCTTCCGTAACTCTAACTATACCAAAGACAGAGAGCTTGGTAGCATGTGCACTAGCAAGAAGTGAAGTAAGTTGAGTTAATTTGTGTATTATTTCTACTATTCTGGTGAGAATGAAATATGTCTTGTCTGATTTTTGTAATTCTGCTTTGAACTTAAAGACTGTTATATTTGCTTTGAACTTAAAGGCTCTTATATTTGCATTAAAACTGGCATTGCACTGCAGGTAAACATTACAATTCATGCTAATGTTTGAAAAGTTTAATTTTTTATTTATTTAGAACAACCATTACAAATAAAAAAAAAATATGACAAGACCAGAGAGAGACCATGAAAGAAAGAAAAAAGATGTATGTCTTAGTAATTTTTGCAGAACTTCTTTCCTGCTGTTTGAACAAGACGCCTATTTTCATTTTGCACTGGGCCCTGCAAGTGATTTAGCTGACTCTCTATAGCCACAAATAATCGAATAGTCTTTTTCATCCTTCAAGTAGAAAGTGTCATTCAACAACCATTTCAGTCACATCTCAATATATTTATAATAATCAATATTTGGTTTTTTAAAACTAAAATTATTAACTTACATTAAGATACTGAAAGCATACTGTGATACCATTTCCTGAAGGAACTTGTAATGCAGTTTAAAATCTAAATGAAACAAAGGTGAAAACTAAGGATGATTGTCTGTATGTCAACCAAGGAAGACAGATTATGATTTTTATAGCCTGCAATATAGATTTTCCTTTAAAGACCGAAGTTTAACATTAATTATCATGACCACATATAAAATTTTTTCTAGGGTGCTAATATCAAAAGGATATTATACCAGGATTGTGCAGAAAGTTCTGGTATCAGACAGATTGCTGGTCTACTAACGTATTCAAAATTATTTTCTTCATATCCCAGTTGTACCTATTGTTTTGTTTTTTTGGTTCCATCCAGAATCATTACTTTTCTATACCCAGAAGGACCTGAAATATGAACTCTAACAAAAAACTTCATTTTCTGAGTAATATTAAGAATTTCCATTTACCAGAAAATTCTGTAGGGACCTTAAAATACCATTATCCCTCCAAATTTCCAGAAATTCCAAAATACATTTTACCATAAACATTAGTATTCTAGAATAACCCAGTAGGTGCTCCACAATCCATTTTGTAGTGGTGAAAAAATAGGAACAATGCTGTTATTAGGCAAATAAAAAAAAAACAATAAGAAATAATGTTTCTTAAAGTCTTATTTCATGTTAATACTTTTTAATACTTCATGCTAATATTTGTTATATACATTAGGCTACTGTGATTACATTACAATTACATAAAATGCTTTTATGAGCAGTTCTTATGAATTTCCTAAATCTTGAAATACTTTGTTGTATTTTGCCTACCATGTATACATTATATGTTAGACTATGTTTTCAATTTTTTAAAATATATAAAATACATGAGAGTAAATTATCTTAGTCATATCCTTCAGTCTTGGGTCGTGGAATCCACAGGATGGTTAAAGAATTATTATTTTTCCTGTATTTCTAATATTCATTAAATATATTCTGCTTACCTTGGAGAATAGGTGATCTGTGAAAACAGAGAAATTAGTT
The DNA here is from genome assembly GCF_000696425.1 of Galeopterus variegatus. Classification (NCBI taxonomy): domain Eukaryota; kingdom Metazoa; phylum Chordata; class Mammalia; order Dermoptera; family Cynocephalidae; genus Galeopterus; species Galeopterus variegatus. The sequence goes on along the minus strand of NW_007734320.1, from coordinate 86,267 downwards.
TTTGTGTCTATTGTTTTCAATATTGATCTTTATTTTAGTTTTATTTTGGGACCTAATCAAACCCATATTTTAGCATAAGTAAGCAGAACAGAGATCACAGAACACCTATGCCAAGGCAGGGTGATGACGCTTCTCACATGTCTGGACACATTCTCTTCCTTTCTTGTCATTGCACTATTACTTTGGGCAGTCAGCTAAATGTTGCACATCTAGAATTTGTCCAGAATGAAAAGTTAATATTGCATCCACTTTTTAATTTTTATTATTGACTTAAAATCAAGCCAGGTTCGGTTCATGCAAATGGCCAATTTTAGTATAAATTCTGGTGAGGAAGACAATTGACGAGCTCTATCATTTTTCCCATTTTGAAAACTGCATGCCAGAGAAATGGATTCTATTTTGACACTGTATAAGAAAAGTGCATAATTTTCTTAACCATGTATGGTGTGAAAATGGGGAAATCCGTACATTTTATTCAGTGGTTTGTGTGTAGCCTGAGATGCCCCATTACACATGACAAAGTTAAAGATGCTTTGCAATCTATGGTTTCAGGGCTGAAACTGGAATCTTCTAAATGCAATAATCTTTTCTACTATTTAGTTAGTGTCTATATTTATTTGAGACTGTGCTAGAGGTTCTAATGAAAAGTAGGAAGAATACTTTCTATTGTACTTTGACAGTATGAAGGGAGAGTAAGTCACCAAGATTACGAGCAATTGTAAACTAGTTAATTCTCCCTAGGAATACCCTAGAAATTACCTAGAAACACATCACCCCCCCCCCACACACACACACCTGGTCTTTATTTGGGTTATTTGTTTTATTCCTACTGAGTTGTAGAAGTTTCTTACATATTTTGCATATTAACTTTTTATCAGATATATGGTTTGTGAATATTTTCTTTCATTTCATAGGTTGCCCTTTTATCTTGTTTATTGTTTTCTTTGCTGTGCAGAAGTTTTTATTCTGAGGTAGTCCATGTGTTTAATTATGGCTTTGTTGCCTTTGCTTTTGGTGCCATATCCAAAAAGTCATTGCCAAGATCAATGTCAAGGAGCTTTTTCTATACTTTTTCTTTCCAAAGTTTTATAGTTTCAAGTATTATGTTTAAGTTTATACTCAATTTTGAGTTTATTTTTGCTTATGACATATGGTTAGGATATAATTTCACTTTTTTTTTTTTTTTTGCATGTGGATATCCAGTCTTCCTGACACTATTTATTGAGGATACTATTCCTTTCCCGTTTTGTATTCTTGGTGTCCTTGACCAAGATTAGTTGACTATGTATGTATGAGTTTATTTCTAGGATCTGTATTCTATTTAATTGGTTTATGTGTCTACTGTTATGACACTACCATGCTGTTTTAATTTCTGTAGCTTTGCAATATAACTTGAAATCAAGAAGTATAATGCCCCCAGCTTTGTTCTTCTTGCTCAAGATTGCTTTAGTTATTTGGGGACTTTTGTTGTTCCATATGAATTTTAGTTTTTTATTTTATTTTTTTCTTTAAAGTGCCATTGGAATTTTTACAGAAATTTCATTGAATTTGTAGATCCCTGATGGAGTTTGGATGTGTGTCCCCTCCAAAACTCATGTGGAAAGTTGATCTCCAATGTGGCAGTGTTGGAAACTGATTGAGTCATGGGGGAGGATCCCTCATGGGGGCAGGGGGGATTAATGAGTGAGTTCTCGCTCTATTAGTTCACGCAAGAGCTCGCTGCTTAAAAAGACCCTGGCACCTTCTTCTCTCTCTCTCTTGCTTGCTCTCTCTTGCTTCCTCTCGCCATGTGATCTGTTTGTACCCGCTGGCTACCTGCCACTTTCCACCATGAGTAGAAGCAGCCTGAGCCCCGTGCCAGCTGCAGCTGTCCCAGAATCATAGGCCAAATAAACCTCTTTCCTTTATAAATTACCCAGTGTCAGGTATTTCTGTTATAGCAACACAAAATTGACTAAAACAATCCCTTTGAATAATAAGGACATTTTAATTCTTCCAATCCATGAACACAGGATATCTTTCCATTTATTTGTGTCTTCTTCCGTTTATTTCATCAACATATTATAATTTTTGGTGTACAGATTATCACCTCCTTGGTTAAATTTATTTCTAGCAGGTTATTGTTTTTAATTCTACTTTAAAGAAGATACACAAATGGCCAACAGGTATATGAAAAGGTGCTTAACATCACTAATCATCAGGGAAGAGCAAATCAAAACCACTGTGAAATATACCTGTTAGAATGGTTATTTTTATTTTTATTTATTTTCTTTTAAATTTATTTATTATTGTTTTATTTATTACATTCTATGATGTTGTGGAGCAGTTGGGGGGAGGGCAAGTGGGAAAAGAGAAGGGGGATATGGTGGGAGAAGGAGGAAGGTAGTGGCATGGTTGAGGCCCATGGCACCCCCTCTTTCTGTCAGGGGATCCTTGGACACTTCCAATGGCAGCTCAATGGCCATCACTGGGCTGGAAGCAGATGTTGGGGTGGCATGACAGAGGCCCTTGAACCCACCCAACACATCTCGAGAACCTGGAGAGCTTCTGGCGATGGCCTGGTGGTTGTCACTGGGCTAGATGCCGCTCAGGACCCCAGGGTGCTTCCAGCAAACGCTTGGTGTTTGTCACTGGGCTGGATGCAGATGTATGGGGGGTGTTGCTAAGTCCCTCGGCCCACCACTACCCCAGCTCAGAAGCCCGGCACACTTCCATCATCAGGTCAGTGGTCATCACTGGACTGGATGCAGACATTGGAGTGGGGCTGTGGCTGAAGCCCTTGGCTCTCCCCCAGCCCTGGCTTGAGAGCTTAAGGGGCCTCCAGTCCTTATAAGTGTTATAGGTGTTCTTTGTTGGTGTTGGACCTTTACTGGTTAATATCAGATCTTTGTCTCTGATCTGTGGGTATTTTGGTTTTTCTTTCAGTTCTGTCTTGGATTATTCACTATTTCTACATTTAAACTCTGAACTGGAACTAATTTGTTGTCCTTTGGTTACTTCTAAAATGGAAGAACTTCCTGTGGGAACCAGCATTTGAGCCCTGTGGTTGACCTAAATTGCTGCTTTACTGCTCATTCCCGGGGGAAGGCTTTTGATGCAGCTCAGATTTTAATTGTTGATCTTGTAAGCACTTCTGGGTCTTATGAGTTCTGGCACACTTGGGTTGTGTGGAAACTCTGGTCTGAGTCTGAGTCTTTTCAGCAAACTGAACCCCCTGTAGTTCTATATTACTGACCAGAATCCACTGAGTGGTCCTGTGCTGACTGGAGGGCAGATCAGCTGTCCATGCTATGCCCTAATGTTCCCCCAGTGGGCCAGCCTCCCCCATCTCCCGAACTCCAGACACTTCCCATGGGGCAGGCTGTGTGCCGGTCCCTTGTGATGTCTCAACAGCCTCTGAGTGGCTCCTTTTTTCAATTGTCGGTGGCCTCTTGCTCCTACGTGGGTCCATGGGAATGCTGTCAGTGGTCTTGCTGGCCTGGGGTCACCAAGGCCCTCTTATCTCTGCAATCTCCGAGCAACATCATACAAAGGGCACAGTATCAGCTTTTGCCAGCTCTTGCTCTGTGTGCTCACCAGGGCCAGCTTTGAAGTGTTTGGGACTCAAAGCAATTGAAGAAGTCCTTTCTTTCTCTCATCATGGCTTCTCCTGTCTTCATGCACTCTGTAGGTCTCTCCTCCTGAGCTCTAGCGGCCCCAGCTTGGTAGTCGTTGCTCTTTAATAGTTATAAGTTGGTTGATTGTGAGAGACAGTGACACTGGGTACCATCTATTACACCATCTTGATTGGAAATCAGAATGGTTATTTTTAAAAAGCAAAACATGCGGAAAATGTTGAGAAAAGTGAAATCTGGTACTGTATTAATGGGAATGTAACTTGGTACAGCTGTTTTGGAAAACAGTATGTAGGCTCAAAATTGCTCATATGATTCAGCAGTCTCACTTCTGGGTACTAATCCAAAAGAATTAAAATCAAGATCTCAAAGAGATCCTGCACCCCTACATTCACTGTAGTATTATTCATAATAGCCAAGATGTGAAAATAATCTAAATATTCATCAACAGATAAATGGATAAAGAAATGTGCTATATAAATATAAGGAACATTATTCAATCTTTAAAAAGAAGGGAATTCTGCCTGCCATTTGCAGCAACATGAATAGACCTGGAGAACATCATGCCAAGTGTAATAAGCCAGACACAGAAAGACAAATCTGTACACTCTCGCTTAAATGTTAAATCTACAACAAACTCACCAAAGCAGAGAGTAGAAAGGTGGCTTCTAGTGTCTGGGAAAAGGGGGAGATGAGGAGATGATGGTCAAAGGGTACAAAGTTTCAGTTATAGAGATAAGTAAGTTCTGCAGATCTATTATACAGCATAGAGCCTATAGCTAACAAAACTGTACTACATGCTTCAAATGGGCTAAGAGGGTATATCTAATGTTAAGTGTTCTTAACACACACAAGCACACAAACACACACACAAAAGTAATAACAAAGGGGGCAGGAAGAAACTTGTGGAGGTGATGGATATGCTATGGCCTTGATGATGGTTATGGTTTCACAGGTGCATACTCTTCTCAAGCTCATTGACTTATATATGGTAAATATGTAAAGCTTTTTACATGTCAGTTATACCTCAATAAAGTGTTTTAAAAAAAGAATTATTACCCAGAGAGTTGCAGAACCTCTGAGGGGAAGGCTTCATGATACAAACAGGGAGGCTAACAGTGTGCACTCAGTGCTCCAGTCCTGTCAAAGCTTTCCACTCCCCAGGTAGAGTACGAAAGCCAAAAACATGAGTGATAAAAGAAGCGGATAGTTGGGACAATAAGAAAATTCAACAGCAAATATGGAAGCCTGAAGATTAGAGGATTTACTCTTTTTCCTTCAACACTAAGCTGTTTTCTAAGATTTATTTGTTTTCCTGGGGATATAGAGAGGAAGATCCAAAAATGACCCCAGTTGAATTTCCCTCCAGAGAAATGAGATGGAAGCTGAGGTGAGGTTCAAGCTGAAGCTAAACAAACACAGTATACCTTAATTTATGGCATAAGATTAATATCTGCTATAAATGTTTGTTTCAAAATTTACTTTTTTTTTTTACTTAATTATAAAACTTTTTTTTTACTAGTTCATCGGTAGTGCCTACAGAAACACGGATTAATTTCATAAATATGACATATGTAGGTGACAAAGATAAAAGGCATCAGGCCCAACCTAAAATTACTTTTAATTTTACCACATCTGGTCAAACCACATAATTGCTATAATTATGCAAATGAAAGTCTTTGTTGGCAAACATCCATATAACTTTTCTTGGTTAAAAGAAGTAGTAAATAAAAATTTAGTCAATCTTCAATTTTTTTTCTAATGGTATATTCATTTTTGACTATTGGTAATTTATAAACTTCTGTTCACCAAATGGTCCATTATTATAGGTTCAACTGCTATTCAAAGGACTTGTGATTATTTTTCAGTAAAACCCATTTTCATCTGAGTAGATCAAATATCATCATATAGTCTGGGATATTTATGGAAAGTATGGGATGTTATTTATTCATTGATTCAAATATAAAAAGTGTTGTAGAGAATTTATTTGATTTTTTAAGAACTTGATCCGGAAATCCTATTTACATTACATAGGGTAGGAATATTTAGAATCATTACAAAGAGGAATCAGAAAATAATTATCACTCTCACCTTAACAAAACAAACAAGCAAAGCACAATACAAACTGGAAAAAGGCAAATGACACAAAGTACTGTTCCTCTGTAGTTGAAATATAAGATCCATCATAATTTAGTGATTGTTATATTGTCCTAAAAATAGAAAATACTGTAAAATCATTTTTTCTACCACAACAATTTTATAAAATGCATAGATGACTTTTTTGTAAGTTTTGATACCTATATTCATGTCTTTACATATTAACACAAAAACAGTGATAAAAAAGTGTTGCTTAATTGGCAACCTTTGATCAAATTGAGCTATAATGAAGAATCTTATTTTCTACAATTTAGAAAAACAAAAAAACATTCTACCATTCAATGACTTTTATAAACAACACAATTCTTAAGTATTTTATCTAGTAGCATCACTGAATTATTTCCAGTTGGCAAAGAAATCAGAAAATGAACTGAAAACCACTAGGGCCACATACTACTAATCTATAAATTGAATTTTCCAGTTAAAAGAGATTTAAATCCCAAATTGGATAAGACTTGGAGTGAGAAACAGATGCTGCTTGTTTTCTGCTTTTCAGCAGATACCAGATCTCTAGAGGCTACATTCAAGAGATACAATCAAAACGACTCATCATCAGCCCAATGCTGAGTTATTCTGGACATTTTCTCCTACATCTCTCACATGTTCACAGCCAACGTAGTACCTAGAGAACAGTTTCACTGCCTGTATACAACTAGTATCAGAATTTGTAGAGGATAAAATGACAAATGGTCTGCCATTCACATTAATACAATTACTTATTTTAACAAATAATTTAGTAAAACTTGAGCTAACATGTATAAGTGTATAAAAATGTATACACATTACATTTATAGATTAAAAGTAATACTAGTTTTCAATTATACATAGGTAAAAACAGTGCTCTGTTATTTAAAGAAGAAATAAAATATGATTGAGAAATTTCTGTCTCAGAAAAACATGTTTAAAATTTAAGAAAATGACTAAAGAAGAAATGGACAATCACTTTAGTTATCTGAATATCTAACAAAATTATATTTGACCATAAGATGCATACTAGGGGCTCTTAAACAGTATATCCAGGTATTCTTAGAAAACTTTTCTTCCCAGAACTATCAAATTATTGGGAAAGATATGTTTAGTATTAAAAACTCCAGAATAGATATGAGGAGATTTCTGTTTTATTATTTCTCTAAAATAAAACTGTCTATCATGTGAAATATGAGGGGGAACAAAGTGTCATACATCTCCCCATCCTTCTTTGCCCTTATGAGAAGAAAAAAATGTATTCATAATATTTGATAATAGATTCACACAGTTAAAAAAAATTTCTTTCTCTCAAAACGTTTCTAAAAATAGTTAAATTTAATTTTCCAAACAGATCAGGAAAATTCTCACACTGGCTTCTTTGAAAACATGTAATAAAAGTGCATGCAATTAATAAAGTGATGGAAAAACATGGATTTAAAAAGTAAGTAAATAAATGTCAATATGCACAGCAGTAGTCATTTATGAGTTTAGTAGGAGGATAGAGTTTTAAGTTGTGAAAAATAAAAAAATGCATTTTATTTTGTTATGCAATAATGCTTTTTAATTTTATTAAAGTGAAATTCATATAATAAAAAAATTAGCCATTTTGAAGTTTAAAACTTAGTGGCATTTAGTACTTCACAATGTTGTGTAACCACCATTTCTATCAAAATTCAAGAATTTACATTACTGCAAAAGAATATCCTATACCCACTAAGCAGTTACTTAATCAATAATGTTTTAAACCTTGCTAGCCACATGTATACAGAAAAATGGTACCACTATGTGAAAAAATGAGGGTAAGGAAAATGTATGTGGTTTTTGAAATAACATTAGGAGTCTCCATTGGCAAATTCTACTTACAGGATTTTTTATTTTAGTGGAAATATACACTGCATTTTTTGTTTTCTTTGTTTTAAATAAAATTTGAAAGCAGCCCTAAGTGGGAAAGAGTCAAGTCTAATTTTTTAACTGAATCAAAGGGATATACATTTGATCATCTCATTCCATCTCATTGCAAGTGTCACATGTATCCTAGAAAGTCCTTGAGCAGTAGCCTCCAAAATTTAAAGTGTACCTTAGGGGATGCAGAATACGAACCAGTGTGGTTAGAGAAGAAAACGTTTAAACTTTTATTTCTCATACTTTAAAATTTTTATTTGGGGTATTGCTATGGCTTAAACGTTGCTCCAAAACTCATGTTACAATTTAATTGGCATTGTAACAGTATTAAGAGGTGATTAAGAACCATTAAGAGGTGATTAAGATAGATTATGAATAGATTAATGTCATTATCATGACAGTTTGCTATCATAGGAGTGCTATTATGAAAGCATGAGTTTGGCAGTTCCCCACCCCCAGGCCACTCTTTTCCTTTCCATCATGGATGACACAAGAAGACTCTCACAAGATGCCAGCCCCTTGAACTTAGACTTCCCAGCCTCTAGAACCATGAGCCAATAAATTGTTGTCATTATAAATTACCCAGTGTGTGGTATTCTGTTATAGCAGCACAAAAACAAACTAAGACAGAAAATTGGTACCAGAGACTGAGGTGTTGCTGTAACAAATACCTAAAAATGTGAAAGCAGCTTTGGAATTGGGTAGTAGGCAGAGGCTGGAACAGTTTTAAAGTGAATCCTGAGAAGAGCCTGTATTGTCACAAATGGAGTGTAAAGAGTGATTCTGGTGAGGGCTCAGAAGAAGAGGAGAACTATAGGGAAACCCTGAAACTTCTTAGAGATTACATAAGTGGTTGTGACCATAATAGTGGCATAAATATGGAAGATAAAAGCAATTCTGATGTAGTCTCAGCCCCAAATGAGGAACAAGACAGTAGAAACTGGAGAAAAGTTGTAAAGTGGCAAATACCTTGCTTGAATTGTGTCTGTGCCTTAGGGCTTTATGGAAGGCAAAACTTAAGAACAGTGAACTAGGATATCTGGTGGAAGAAATCTCTAAGGATTAAAGCATTGAGAGGGCCCTGTGGCTTCTTTTAGTTGCATATAGTAAAATGAGAGAGGAGAGGAATAACTGAAAGACAGAGTTTATAATTAAGTACTTAGAAAGCAGAAAATAGGATCTGAAAAATTGGCAGCCTGGCCATGTAAAGAATAAAACAACAACAACAACAACAACAACAACACAAAAACAAACAAACAAACAAACAAAATGTTTGGGAGAAAATACTGAGGGTGTGGACAAGTGACCCTTTGATAAAGGAATTAGTATGAATAGAAGGAAGTCAGGTGCTATTCATCAAAATAGTAGGAGGATAACCCTAAAGGCATTTGGAGATCTTTGAGGCAACCACAGTATAGTGACCCAGGGTGCCCATGGGGAATTTGCTGCCATCCACCACCTCAGATGTCTACTCCTTACATTCAGGTACACTGTCTCTCAGCTACATCAGCCCTAGCTCAAGTGGTCTCAGATGTGACTCAGGCAGCCACTTCAGAGAACACAAGCAGTAAGCCTTGGCCGTATCCACATGCTGCTAATTCTACAGGCACAAAGAGCATATGGGCTGTGGGGCCACGGTGGCCTCCACCTAAATTTCAAAGGATGTCATGAACAGCCTGGAGATCCAGGCAGAGACTTCTTGCAGGGACAGAGTTTCCATGAAATCCCCACAAGGGCAATGCCTAGTAGAACTGTGGGGTTGAAGCTGCTACAGAGAGTCCCCACCAGGCCTAGTAGGGCTGTGGAGATGGAGCTGCCTGCAAGACTTTAGAACTGTCGCATCACCAGTGTTCAGCCCCAGCCTGAGGAAGCTGCAGGCATGAGACTCTGACCTGTGAGAACTGCTGCATGAGCTGAGCTCAGCAAATCCATGGATACAAGGTTGCCTGAGGATGTGTGGGAATTATTGGGTTCAAGAGGCAGAACATGAGTTAGAGAAGATTATTTCCAAGCTTTATGATTTTAAGTTGCTTTTCCTATTGTATTTTGGATTTACTTGTGGCCATTTACCCCCTTCTTCTTGCCTACCTATTTCTCCATTCTAAAATGGGGATGTCTATCTTATGTGTCTCAGACCATTGCTTTTTGGAAGTAGATAACTTGTTACGATTTATGGGCTCACCTGGAGAAGAATTTGTCTCAGGATGAATCATGCCTTGATTCTCACCCATATCTGATTTAGATGAGACTCTGGACTTTCAACTTTTGAGTTGGTGCTGGAATGAGTTAAGACTTTAGAGATATTGGGATAAAATTAACGTTTTTGGTAAGAGAGACGTACATGAGTTTTGGAGGGCCAGGGGTAGAATGCTATGATTTGAATATCCCATCTAAAACTCATCTTGAAATTTAATTGCCATTTAACTGTATTAAACTATTTACCAGTCCCAGAGGTGGGACTATTAAGAGGTGATTGGGCCATGAAGGTTTGACTGTCATGAATAGATTAATGTCATTATCACAGTTCTTTATCATGGGAGTGGGTTCCCTACAAAAGGATGAGTTCAACATTCTACTTGTTGCCCTCGATTTGTCCTTCCACCATGGGATTACACAGCTAGAAAGACCTTGTCAGATATTGGCCCCATGATCTTGGACTTCCTAGTCTCCAGAAACATAAGGCAATAAATTTCTGTTTATTACAAATGACCTAGTCTGTTATACTGCTGTAGAAGCACAAAATGGGCTAAGACAGGTATGCTTTTTTAAATGTTTATAATATACAGTCAGTCCTCTGTACCTGCAGGTTCTGAATTTGCAAGTTCATCCAACCATGAATTGGTTTCCATCTGCGGTTGTTTGAAATCCTCGGATGCAGAATCAGCAGATAAAATCGGATAACTGTACCACACCATATTATATAAGAGGCATAAGCATCCTTGGATTTTGCTATCTGTGGGGATCTTGGAACCAATCCCTTGCAGACACCAAGTAACGATTATGATAGTACAGTAGTACATTTATGTGTGTTTAAAACAAACAACTCTTGGTAGAACATGATTAAAGAATTTGGGGACCACTAGATTTCCAGTAACCATAAGGCTGTTTCCAGGGATACATTTTAAGCATTTTAAGTTAGCTTTATTGCAAGATCTAGTCTTAGTAATTTTTGTACAGACCATATATAAGCTAATGTGCATCCTATATGGATAAAGTAATTCAGTTCATCCATCATCAATAACTCTGATTTCTCTAAATCTTTCTGAGGTTGTCTGATTCTCTTTGATATAGTAGTATGGTACACCTGCATTTTTACTGGTTGTAATCAGTTGGAAAACTTGATAATTTCAGGTTGCTGTGGCTAATTAAATCTGCTATGGTCTATGTCTGGTATAGAAAGTAGAAGTGCTCAGCAGATTGTCGGCTACTATGAGGTTTCTTGCCTGGAGCTGTCTTTCTCAAAACAGCAGCTTGGAGAACATGATTTTCTATTTCTTGTATTCTTTACAAGCCACCAAAATGTATGATTCTCCAGGTAAGACTATAAAGTAATATGCTCTTAGTTTAGTTTTTGTGAGTGCAAGCTAAGTAAGTTTACAATTTCTGGTGAAGATTAATGAGATATTTTTTTACTCAAGTGGTCATACATTATAGATCCAGGGTAATGTTTCCTGACTCTTCAATAAGGCAATACTCAGGCTGAATGTAACTACCTTTAATTTACAGAGAATATTTTCTTTTAGTAATTCCAGTGCTACTCTGAATTTTTTTCTCTTCTCTGCATTTTCCTTTCTGATAGCTATTATGTTGATCTAATTTTTTACCTTATAGTTTTCTAATCCTTAAATAATTTAATGGTTTCTTCATTCCTCTCAGTGATTGATTTGAACCTTCAATGTGTGCAGAAGAAAGGCATAGGACATTCAGAGACTCACGTTGGAAGTCACTGCACTGAGAAAATCTCACTTTTCTCTCCTTCTGCTTTTAATCTGTGCAAGGAATAAGAATTATCTTTTTCTTTGTCTTTTACCAAGTCTATCCAAAAAGTACTACAGGAATGGTAGGGGGATATTTGAATATGTCACCTATATTGAAATTCTGTTTTCTGTGTCTACTAATGAACATACACTCTGTCAACTCTTGGTTATTTTTCTTTGATGTTTTCCATGCAATATCTTTTTTTTTTTTTTACAAATCTACCACTTATGTCAACTAAAGTAGTTCCAACTAAAAGCCATCAAGAATACAGCTCTGATAAAACTTCTTAGAACAAAGATCCTCAAACAGATTTATCCCAAAAAGATGCTCTCCAAGACATATTATAATCAAACTGGCAAAGCTCAAAGACAAGGAGAAAATCTTAGAAGCAAGAGAAAAGCATCAAGTCACCTATACAGGAGCCCCTATCAGGCTAACAACAGACTTCCCAACAGAAACTCTACAGGCCAGAAAAAAATGGGATGACACATTCAAAATACTAAAAGAAAAAAAAAAAAAAAAACTTCCAGCTAACAATACTGCACCCAGCAAGGCTCTCCTTCAGAAATGAGGGAGAAATAGTGTATTTTCCAGACAAACAAAAACTGTGGAGGTCACCACCACACAACCAGCCGTACAAGAAATCCTCAACGAAGTTCTGCATCTGGAATCCAAAACACCGTAATCTATAACATGAATACACAAGAAAGAACAAAACCTACTGGAAGAACAAAAATGCAGATGAGGAGAAAGAAACTAAATCTTACCACCCCCCAAAACCAAAATGACAATATAATAATGCACCTACTTTATTTCTGATTTAGATAATTTCGGTCTTCTCTCTTTTTTTCTTGGTCAGTCCAGATAAAAGTTTGCAAATTCTGTTAATCTTTTTAAAGAATCAACTTTTGGTTTTGTTATTTTTTTCTATTGTTTTTAAGTTCCCTATTTCATTTATTTTGCTGTAATCTCTGTTGTTTCCTGCTTACATTTGCTTTAGTTGTAGTTTGCTCTTCAGTTTCTATTTTCTTAAAGTAGTTTAAAAATAGATTTTTTTTTCATTACTGATTCGAGATTTTTCTTATTTCCAATATAGGTATTTACAAGTATAAATTTTCCTTTAAAGACTGCATGAGCAGTCATATAAATTTTTGTATCATATAAATTTTGATATTGCACTTTAAGTTTTATCTCAAAGTACACTCTAATTTCCCTGTGACTTTCTTTTGACCCATTATTTATTTAGGACAGTGTTGTTTAATTTGCACACATTTGTGAATTTTCTAAATTTCCTTCTGTTATTGTGGTCAGA